>NC_052135.2:58513549-58822464 GCF_016086655.4 Lepeophtheirus salmonis
CAATGTCAGGCGGCCCAGATGGCTAAATGCTCAATTCTGCCCTATACTGTGAACAAATCGACTGTGTAAAGCTGGGGATCAAACAGAAGCGGTCAACATTAGTGAATAAGAGAAGAATCGTGCTTCATCAAAACAACACCCCGCCGCACAACTATTTGATGACGAGCCAGAATCTCCAGGAGCTCAGATGGGAAGTTCTTATGCATCCACCCTTTTGTCAGGACCTGTCACCAAATGACTAATACCTGTTTCTGTCTATGGTCAACGCCCTTGGAGGTATAAATTAGGTCTCAATAGAGTCCGGTGAAAATTGTTTGTCCGAGTTTTTTGATAATATGAGAAGGGCACTATGAAGTTTGAGTTTCATTGCAACAAGTTATCGAACAGAATTGGGCATACTTGGCTTAAATCAGATGATTGTAACACTTTTTATAGTTATAAAGCATTGAAATAAAGTGAAAAAATTTAATTTCAAAAATATAACTTTTTCAAAAAATGAACAATACAAACAGTTCCTTTTGTCATTTTGAATCTTTCCCAACAATAAATACTCGGTCTACAGAAGCCAAGAATGGAATCATAGGGTTATATTACACAAAAATTTCTTTAATGGTAGGAAATAGATCCAATCATGAAGTTTTGGTCGACGGGTGGTAAATATAATTAAGGCCTTCAATGTGAGCTAAATTGAAGTCAATAGAATCAGTTTCAATTTGATCTGCCTTGGATAATTCAGACATGCATTTATAAATTTTGGAAGACTGTGGAGGTGATTGACTATATTGAATATTTGGAGGTACGATTCGCCACATGACTTCAGGTGTGTTCAGAGCAAGCATCTTCACTTCTTTTTCGTATTAGGCACCATCAACCATCGTAGTTTAAATTCAAGCATGGTAAAAGATGCAATGATTGAGTTAAATAGGACTGCATTAAACATGTTCAACTGAAAAAAATATCTATATCATTGTTGGAGTTCTTGCAGTTGTGCCTAAGAAAGACAAGAATGCGTTCTCAATCGATACTTCAAAAGCTCTAGAAGTAAATGTTTTGTGTCGAATATAGTTGGAACCAGCAGTCCTAACATGGTGTTCTCCAGACTCTGTAAGAATATCATGTCCCACCACCATTGGGGACATGACTGGGGAAACTCTTCCAGAAACTACATATCTTCTTCTTTGAGAGAAGAGAGGTTTACAGCAAGGAACAAGTAATCGAAGAAGTCTTTATGATTTATAAGATCCAAATAAGAATCATAGAATGAATTCAATCTTGTTAAACAAAGTGTCTACAGTTGTTTTGTTTTTTGTAACTTTGGTCATCTTTTCATTTGAAGAACGTGATCGGAATTTGTTCCAAACGGCAATACATTTTTGGTTTGTGGAGTGAAACACGTTCAATGACGTCTCTGCAGATTTTTACTTAAACTTTAACTTAATCAAGTTTAGTTAAATTTAAGATAATGCAGTTTAAAAAATTAACAATTGAAGTTTAAAGTTAAATAACTTAAGTTAAGTTACATTAACTTGCACTAACATCACTACAAATACTTGCCTGGCCACTATATACAAAACATGAATAGTATCTTATGGATATAATATATATACCGGTAGTTGCATAAATACGGAGACTAATTTTTAAACACTTATTTCTCGAGGTTCCGTGACTGGAAATAAAAAAATCCAGCACAAGTAACTCGGTAACTCTTTTGGCTTTGTTTTTGGTTTTCTTACTCGCATCAAACAAAGTCGTTTACGATGAATGACGAGGCCAAACGTCATATGTTTACCCCTCTCCTCTGTGTCAGTAGGTCTGTCAAGGAGATAATCAAGGACACTGGACTATCCAGGACTACTTTGTTCAAGGTCCAGAAGCTTGTCAAGGAGGGAAATGATCTGAAGGAGGGTACCCATACCTCTGGAATGACTCAGGATTGGCTAGCTGACAATATGCAACTTTGGAACAAAAACATTTGGCCACCTCAATCACCTGATTTGAATCCCCTTGACTTCAGTGTGTGGTGGCAAATTGAGAAGAAGGCCTGTGCTTCCCGCCACCCGAATTTGAACTCATTGAAGGCCAGCGTCAATGAGCAATGGGCCCTCATGGAAGGAAGACCATTACATCATCAATGTGTGCAAGGCCTTCTGCGGGCGCTTGGAGGGTGTCATAGCAGCTGATGGCGGTTATATTCAGTAATTATATTAAATTTTATACCAGAATATTCTTTATTATATAATTCTCAAAAAAATACGTCAAACGAATTTTGTTACACATTTAATTATTTGCCACAAATAGTCCGCGTATTTATGCAACTACCGGTATATATATATATATATATGAAGATAGCTAAAGAGAGCATCAGAAAAAGCTCTGGGCGCACAGTTTGAGAACCACTGCCCTATTTTATGCATCTATAATATCATTACATTTATACTAGACTGTTTTGAGGAGTATTTTGGAATATTTTTTTTTTTTTTTAATTATATTGAATGTGCATCAGGAATGTATTATTTGATTGACATCAAATAATACCAAGAGCAAGA
Organism: Lepeophtheirus salmonis; assembly: GCF_016086655.4. NCBI lineage: Eukaryota > Metazoa > Arthropoda > Copepoda > Siphonostomatoida > Caligidae > Lepeophtheirus > Lepeophtheirus salmonis. The sequence goes on from NC_052135.2 coordinate 58,516,096, forward strand.
GCAAAAAAATAATAAGTTTACCTTGACCTTTGATCAATCCTACAATTTGGAACGTATTCTATGGTTCAGCAAGTTTTTATTTGATATTTTTTTGATAACTAAAACAGATAATGATGATAACGACCTGGCGAGTTAAACTCTTAATTAAAAAAAAAAATCCATTCTAACTTCAACAACGATCTGTGAACTATCCTTTTTCTTCAACTTTAATCCTCAGTTATCATTACTTAAATGTCTCAAAGTAGGCACATACTCAGGCTGGCAGGCAGTCCTTCCATTATGACATATATCCTATTGTATGTATTTGTGTTAGATTCGAGTTGTAGCTATTAAGTTTGAGTTCAAATTTTTGAGCATTTAGTCATGTCGAGTACGACTAAAAACATCACGCATTTTGTCATTGAATTGATGAAATCTAACTTCAACAGTTAAATGTGTTTGACTACTTCAATAATGTAGGCAGTCAAATAGTATTCATAATAGGAAGATATGTCAAATAATTGTATTTATTAATCACAACAAAACATAAATAACATTAATTTAGTTTGCAATGACTCTCTATAGTTATTAATAGGTATGTGAAAAACGTAGAGAAAAATAATTGGGAATTTTTTTTTGGGAGTGTTATATAAAATGGAACAAAATTGTATGCAAATAGTCTAACTTTTGGAAGAGAAAAACAAAACAACAGTTTACATGAAGTTGATATATTAGAAGCGTTGTGAAGGTGTCTTCTTTTTGTATATTTTGGCTGGATTGTCGTAATACAGCATCTAATAATGGTCTACTATCATTCTGTCATTCCAAAATCCTTGGGAGAGATTCTCCATTGTGCGAATATCTTAGTGAAATCGCTCTTCTTGTTTGTCACTCACTGAGGCAAAGTTTTCAGGGAAGAAATCACAGTGGGAATGCAGGAAGTGCATTTTCAACTACATTTGATGCTCAAGTTCTTTATACTCAGGCGACTTGTTGTTTCCACGGAAATTTTTACATATCTATTTCAAAGCCCAGCAAACCTTCAATTCCATTGGGCGTAAGGCTTTTTCATTGTCAGTGTCATTCAATACCTCCCTTATTTGTGGTCAAACCAATATCCCCTTCTTCAACTTTGCTTCACTAACCTTCGAAAATTTCCTCAAAAGGTATTGGAAATTTTCATAATTTACTTTACCCGTTGATTTAAAAAAATAATTCGTTAAACCGAGCTAATTGTAGATAGGTATTGGAATAATTTTTTCGAGATCCACAAAAGGGGTAGACTAGATACAGCTTGTCCCTGGCACATATGTAGAACTAAGATACAAGTCACTTCGGGTGTAATGTTGCATAGTGCCAAGGCTGTCCCACAGAAATAGGAAAAAACCTAATTTTGATTATCCTAATTGTATACCCTAAAACATTCGTATAATATTAAGATACCCACAGATTTTACATTGTTAACTTTCATATTTTGTTTCTTTTAGAAGTATTTCTATATTGTTGTTTGTCTATTTTAAATTATCACTGGGAACGAATGTCATTTTATTACCATTATGCAGAAGGATAATATATTTTTTTAATACTATATTTCAGAAAATAACAGGACGATATGTGTACAAATTTTGAGACTAGCAGATCTATTTTTGTTTTAAAAAATAATCATTTTAATATATGGAAGCTTGATCAAAATTATTGATTTACCACAAATAGATAAGCAAACTTATAAAAACATATTTAGGTTCATCTTAAAAACTGTACGTGATCGAAGAAATATAAAAAAAAAATGGAATAAGCGTCAAAAATTGTTTAAGATACACTCAAAATTATTTATGATGAAAATTCTATGTTTATCTGTGTTATTAGTATATTGGATAATTAGTAATTGGTGATTACGCAAAGCTCTTAAAAATGTTGTTTTTCCGGAATAAATCCAGTTCCAATTACCTCGATTTAGATAAACCGTACGAAGAAAAAAAAATTCCATGACTACAAATTTGACGGTAACAATCTTAGCTTCTCTAACATCTGTGAAGTTATTTGCATTCAAAGAATTTTGCAAATTACTAATTATGAAAAAGAATTGGAAAAATTGTTTTTGTATATCATAAATTGAAGCAATTAGTTGATTTTCATAAATAACACTAATAAATACTCAAAAGCTAAATTACCGTTTGTTTAAACCTATAAAATATTGTGTCAACTACTTTTTTGTAATATTTACTTGCGACGGCAAATGACGTCCTCACTACTCCAACCCACAAAAGCGACGGATTGTGGTTCAAATAAAACTTTAGAAATCTTGGCTTTAGAATTAAACAACGACCACTTTGCTACTACATTTACAACCTGATTGCCACGCGTTATAGAAAAGGAAATTATGCTTTGATATTTTCCTTGCACCAACGTTATTTTTAATGTTGAAGGTTCCCCTTTCTAACGTAATAATACATTTTCTTCCTCTCAATAATATTGTATAAATTATGGACAGTGGATGTTAACATGGGTTTTATTTCAGAAGTACCATAAGTTTCGCTCCTGCTTTTTCTTTGAACTCTACAAAATGCTCATAACTAGTTATTAACATATTAGTTGTATGATCGCTAGAAATTATATTTCTTCTTTTCGATATAATTTCGATTTCTTGATTAAATTAATCTATACTTTAATGTTTTGAGTTTGTTTTGTTCGGCGTGAGTTTTTTTCCGAGCTCAAGTAATACTCGAATCCAACACTAGTATATATTATTATTTCATCAAAAGATCCTGCTAATATATTTATCTAATGGGTCGATGCATTGTAAGGGTTATCTACTTTTCTTATAAGGTATGTTCAGCGTCGGTTTCATTGATAAGTATAAGTAAATAAGCTATTCAATTATACATACCTTTTTCTATTTGGATTTCAAGTGCAAATAATTTGATACATTATCTTTATATATTTTATTAATGTTCATGGATTTCAAACCGTGTTTTAACAGAATAGAGTCATAGTTTTTATCATAAGACAGATATGTCAACATAAAAACAATATTTTAAAAAAACCCTAAAAGGTTATATCCTAATTTGTTGTTTTACATTATATTTATATACGAGGGGGGTCTGAAAAGTTTTCGACCTATATATGAACATGGAAGCACTTGTAAATAAAAGCTAATCACATCTATTTAACCTCTGATGGCACTTAATTATCAAAATTTTAGCCATGTTGGTCGTGCAATTGTTGTCTAATATTCGTTTGAGTTAGTAAATGTGAGTGTTTTTTTTTGAAAATGGACAAAACAGTGTTTCCTTTTTTTTAGATCCGGTTCCGGTTTTGTAGTCCACTGCTTGGACAGTATTTTTGTTTTGGGCGTATAATGGTGCATCCAAGTTTCATTGACAGTAATTAATTGGTGCCAAAGCTCGGATTTATTTTGCCGACAAAGATTTTCGTCAAATGAAGAGGCATTCACTTTCTTGAACAATTATTTAGCCGAGAAAAACGCCGAGTACTATTTGAACGGATTACAGAGATCGTTAGGAGAAGTGTGTAGAGTTGCAAGGCTTATTTGCTGAAAAATAAATTAGAAAAAAGGTTTTGTATGTTTCATATGTTGGAAAATTTTCAGACCTCCCCCGTACATTTAACGCAATATCTGAGAAACATATTTTAATCAAGTATAGGGTTATTATTCCAATTTTTGGCATAAATTAAGATACCCAATAATTTAAGAAATAATTTAGAACCTTTATTTGATTGATAAAACTATATTTCACCATGATATGACCTTTTATATCAAATCAGTCAATTTATCATTCTTTAATAGTAAGTAGTCTGTTTTAAGCACAATTTGCAACACACCCAAAGGCCCAATTATTAAGAATAATTCGTTAATAGAAATATACAATCATATTTAATAAAAATCATTTAAGCTTGCTTTGGTTTGACGGGCACATATCCAAAAAGGTAGAGTTGTATCCAAGTCCATATTTTTTTAGTGCAAGTCTGAGAATAGTTTGCTTTTGTGATACAAATGATCAAAATTATATCCTTCAGTATTCATGGACAGGGTAGGGCAGCAAAACGTGGACTCGAGAGATTGATTTAATAAGTCATCAATAATTTTTATATTTTCAATAATAGGCAAAAAAATAATGTTAATAAAACAACGCCGAGGACCATTTTTTGAGCAGATATTTGGTGTGTTAAACCCCTTGGACCACTTCTTCTGTGTTTGTAAGCCATCGATTGTTCTGGTGATTGTGGAGTTGACCAAATATAAAAATCTTTTTGTCCGAGAAAATTTTCACAATTGACACATTTGCGTTGATCCATGTCAGGATTTTTTTGCACCTCTTGAGCCTCCTTGCTTTCATGCCCTCTGTCAGAAGGTGGCATGGGGTCTTTGTGAAAGAAACTAACCCCAAGTTGTGCGTTATATCCCTCCTGATGGTCCTAGGAGCCACAGAGAAGTCGTATGTAAGGCAATTCATCGACTTAGTGGGATCCTCCTTTATATTCTTCTCCAAACTTAACAAGAACTTCGTATCCCTCTTTAAATTATGCTCTCCACTTCCTGACATCCTGGAATGATCTTTTTCATTTTTTTTTTTTTCATCTTGGCCAACTTATAAACCAGCCTCCTAGAACAATAAACAATGTCCGTAATCTTCATTATATCAACTCCAACATCTATGAAATCTGATATGCGCTGCCTTTTTGGTTGTTGCTCGCTCATGATGATGAAATGACTAAAAGATTTGTATAGTTTGCTGATTTAAAAAGGACTGGGGAAATAGAATATCACACTAAACCTTTTCTATAGTAATGATAAATTAAATATTAATTAACACTATGAGGCGCTGAGCGCTTACATACTCATTGCTTAGTCACATTCTTTATTTTGTATATATAATAGCTTTTTCTTTTTATAAATGACTGAGCTTAAACTATAGACACACATTGTAAAAAAGAGTCAGCCCAAGATAATTATTCAAACTTTATTTTATTGGTATCGACTAACCAGTGGCGTGTTAAGAGACAGCGTCGGCATTAGAATATGCAAGACTCGATCAAAGAAATATGTGCTAGAGAATCAGACTTGATATTTAAAAATTATTGTTACCTGGGAAAAAGGGGGAAATTCAATTTTAAATCAACTATTGGTCAAATTGTAAGTTCCTATACAAAATTATTTAAAAAATTGCATGATTCATTCTTTAGTGTTGGCAGATAATTATTTTCAAATTTACTCAAATTTGAGCAATTACTTTTGGAAATTGGTACAAAATTAACGACAACAATATATTTTTTTTTTTGTTCTTTTTCAAAACAAAAATCAACAAGCGAATCTTTTATTAAAAAAAAAAATGACCCAGGTATATATTATTAATGTTCAAACAAAAGTTAAGTTTCCGTTCTAAAAATTATCATCTCCTACGCTTAGGATGACATCAATATGTTACGTCATTTTTATATAGCTGTCCTTCCAATTATAAATTATTATTTGTGGCAACCATCAATAAAAAAATTGTAGGTTTGCTTCCAAAATTTTGTATCAGATTAATGAGTTATAGACCTCAACATCTGCTTAATAAAACCATTAACTAATCAATCATAATTTTTTTATAAAAAAAATTTGTGGAACTAGACAATACACCTCAATATTTATTTATTTATTTTAAAATAAAATAAAAGGTCTAATAGATTGGTCATTTTTCCACATCAGATTGCCAAGAAATGAGACAATTTTTTACCTTATCACCTCATAAACTTAATGAAGTTTACTATAGATGTAGATGATTACCTTTAATATAAAAATTACTCATTTTTGTACCTTGGCTTACGCCGTTTGACCTTAAATTTGACTACGTGGTTCATATTTTATCTTAATCAAATTGAATGCATTTTTTACTCTTGAATGTCATCTATAAGATATTTAAATATGGGAGGCATTTGTTGTTGTTTTTTTAGTTCAGGTGACATTTCAATTTAAGTTACATAAAAATGAAATGTGGTCTATTAAATAAGTATTAAATTATAAAAGTGGACCCGTTTTTCAATAATATTATAAAATAACTATCCTACATAGTTTTAAAATAATTTTAAGTGTGTGTGTTGTACGTCCCGCATAGAAAAACAATGATAAAAATACATTTATTTCAACAAAGGAGACAAATAAAGTCCTTAGAACCACAATAAAAGTTGTTTATAATTTTGAGCTACGTACGTAAGGCTATGTTTAATTCTTATCAGATAATATCTCTGGGCTCTGGAGGGCAAGTTTGATTTTTCACAAACAAGTTGATTTTTTGAACAAAACAAGATAAATTCAGGGGCCTCAAATTTTTTTCAAGGTATGGGCTGTCGATTTGAAAATACACCAAAAAAATTAAAAATCCAAAAATCAAATGATTGTACAATCAGGAAAATGGAGAACATATATTAATTATGAATAAAAAAAAGAACTATGAGGAGGATGAGTGAGTGAATCTTAGTATGTATCTTCAATCTTGATTATGGCTGAAGAAGAAACATGGTAAGTTAGGAATAGTAATGAAAATAAATAAATCACAGGGTTAAACCTGTTCGAAAAAATTGCTTTATATATCAAAATGAGTATATTCATACTGGTCAATTATATGTTGGATTTTCAAGAGTGTCAAAAGGGTGTAGGTTTGATTATATTTACATCAAATGGGCATGAAATAACAAAAAATGTTGCATACAAAAGCCTTTACAATAAAAATTTACTTATGATATATTTATAGTTGATTGTTTTAGTTTACATAACCAAACTAAATATTAACAAAATCTTTTTAATTTTCATTGGCTATCTTTAGGAAAGTGTGTTTATGGAATAGTGCATTTATATAATAAAATACATTTCACTTGTATTTCAAGTCCTGTACGAATCGAACACAAAAACAATCCCATGGAACAAACTTTGTTTAATGGCATCGTCATAAATTTTTAACCAAAGATGTTATCGTCCTATACGTAAATAAAATCTTCTCCCCTGTGCAAGTAAAATAGTATTATAAATTTAAGTTGTGAATTTGCATAAATCCTTCAGTCAAGCGTTTTAAATAATTAGTGATGTAAGTAAGTAAAAACAAAACAAAACAAAAAAACCTTGATAAGTAAGATGTATATTTATGACGTCCGTTCGGCTCCATATGGCTGTTGTATAGCAAACAAGGCTGTGCGTGGTTCAGGTTCAGCGGTTATATAGTTCCCGGTTTCGATTCTTTCATTTCAACAGTTTCGGTCTCGGTTCAGCTTTATAGGTCTCAGTTCCGGTCTTCGTTCTCAGTTCTTTTTTATACAGGCTCAGTTTGGTGACAGACACTCAAAACTAGGGGCGTCACTGGAAAATTCAGGCCCAGGAAATTATATTAGATGCAAACAGGTCTGCACCTACCTTATCCACAGAGTACGTAGTGCCCCAAGTTCCAGGAGGGGCCCTGAAAACTAAGTTACGTAAAACAATGGTCGTCAAAGTGGAGCTGTGAGGAGAGGCTAGGGAGGGGGCACAGGAAGATAAAGAATGGGGGATTGTTTTCAGTCTACACATACATAGTTTACATATTTTGTATAAAGGGTCCTCAGCTAAAAATGTATTAGTGCATTGGGGCCTTGGAATTGTAAAGTTTGGGAAACCCTGGCTTAAGAAATATTATAGTTATCATATTATAGGTGCCCTAAAAGCTTTTTTAGCGGACCTGGATCCATAATCTACCTTGCCCCTTTCCTCTTTTATTTAAACCGTCTGGTACCTCATAATAAAATATATTTTCAACATTATATGTATGTCCATCAGTTGACAGAAACGTATATATTTATTTATTGTTACGTGTGAGCATACCATGTTTGGTAACTTTTATGGCCAGAAATTTTCATTATTCAAATTTGTACACGTTGCCATGTCTCAGTAGATCCAGCCATATACATAGGCACAAAAAATTCCAGTAGATATACTAAGTCTTTGCCATATTTCTAAACTAAAGACCCTCTGACCTTTTAAGATGAAAAAACCAAGTGTATATCTTTTCTAGGAAAAAAGATATAGAGCTTGAAAGATGTGTCATTTCACTTATTTTCAAAAACAAAGAACTTAAATTTGCAAGATAAATATATATTTTTTTTTTTCCAAAACGTCATAATTCTCTTAAATACCAATGATTATTTTTAACTTTGTCTTTTATTAATTATTTTTTTAATAAATACAGGGTCGTGCAAAAGTTATGAGACTAAAATGAAGGCATTAAACAATGATACATTATTTTGTACACTTTTAATATCCAAAACAATTTCATTAATATTATTTATAAAAATGATATTAAAGATAATTAATTAATCTTGAATAGGTGGCAATAATGGCTTCCAGGTGGTTGTAGAGCTTACTGCAGGTGTTTTCATGCAGGCCTCTGACATAGCAGCCTACTCCTCATTGACAAGTTATTTTAAGGCCTCAACATTTAAGGTGGCAGATTCTGAAGGCCTACAACAAGAAGCTACAATTAAGGGGATTCAGATCTGATTATTGTGGATGACAAGAGTTCACAAACAGACTTGAACCAAACTGATGGTTCACTTTTTCATATTATCTGCTGTCCATAGTAGCACTTTTTTGGCCACTTGGGGACACACCAACAACCTTTTTGATGTGCCTTGAAACAGTTGACCTTAAGACATTGACTTCCGTGACCATCTTCATTATTCAGAGATCCGGCTGCTCTTTAGAGGTTTTTACTAAGTCTTCAGTAGTCTATTTTCCTGGACAACCACTCATGAGAGATTCTTTGAGATCCTCACCCTTATCCAAGTGCTCCTTGACACAGTTTACAGATGCTTTTGAGCCATATTTGGCCGTAATAACTGTTATTAGAGATATTTTGGTGGTATTTGAGGCTTCAAACTTTCACCTTTGTTGTTCTTACGATATGGTGTATTGAATTTATGCTACAGTTACTGGGTGGTCCATTGAAATCTGATCACTTACAAATTTAATAATTAATGAAGGGTGAATCATTGAAATTAATTCATATTTCAATGTATTAAAGCATAATCCATTAGTTACAAAACAAAATAAAATTGAGGTCTCTAAGTTATATACAAGTCGAGAAAATGACACTTGAACGTAATCGACAAATTTCCATTCGGGCACTCCAAGCAGTTGAGTACCTTCAGGACCACTGTCTACGTCGTCAGCATGTATGAAACGTTGAAGAAGAAGAGGGTTTCTTTCAAAAAAGCCAAACTGGACCTTCAGAAGTTAAGGAAAACAGCCCAATCCTGTCCCCTCAAGTCCATGAGGGCCTATCCAAGATATCTCAAGGTTTTGATACCAGCAATGAAAGAACCCCATCTCCTCCTTTGCAATGCTCTTTTGAATGAGTTTTGAATGGTCCAACCCCCTCGACTACTCCTTTTGGGTGCATGTTGAGAGGAAGGCACTCTCCTGCACTGTCCGTCATCCAAACACCGAAACCTAAAAACCACACTCAGCCAACACTGGGACGCCATAACAGAGGAATACATCCGAAGTGGGTGTCAGGCCTTTCACCGCCACCTGAAGCCATTATTGCAACTAAGGGTGGCTACATTAATCAATAAGAGTGTTCAGACACATATCTATTAATAGTATTATTTTTTTAATTATAGTGTTATTTTATAAATTATATCTTGTTAAAGTTTAAAATTCAAAGTGTTCAGATTTAAATGTCCCACTCTGTAACATAAACAAGAAGAAAAGACTCTGGGCTCTCTGTAGAAGATATAAATAATCAAATACTATACGCTGAGTTTTCAAGTTTAAAAATTGTCTTAAAACTTTTGCATGAGTTGATAAATATGTACAAGTCAATGATAAGCTTACTCTCTTTACTTAAACAAATTATTTAATAAAACATACGTTTTTCATAGATAAAAACCCTTATTCAAGCTTATATATCCAAATTCTTAGAATGTATGAAATCAAAAAATATATAAAAATTCACTTTTTAACAAAACTTAAACTTTTTTTGTGGCTGGATTCCCATAATGTGTTCATAATAAATTCTACCACAAGCAATATTAAAATGATCTTTATATCTTTAGTTGGCTAACAATACTAATAAAAATTGAAAAAGCTTCGGCAAACAGAATCAAATACGCCTTTGAAAGATCAACAGACATGGTTTCTCAGACCAAAAATTTAGGAACCAAATAAAGTTTTTGAAGTAAAAAAAACTTTGGGTAATTATTGGTATAAAATGGCAATCCTTAACCATTTCAATCGTTGATACTCTTATTGCCTTAAGTCCTTAAATACCTTTCAACTATTGCCCTCACCTTAAAATTTTTCATTTTCATTTTAAAGAACATCAACAGGGGAGCTGCGAATATTCAAAGAATACATTGCCGATTGAATTCGTCATGCAAATGTCAATTCCTTAATTCATGCTGTGAAATTCATACAAGGTCCTCTTGTTTTATAATAATTGTTTCAGTAGAATAGAAAAAATAAAATCAACACGAAGCTTGTTTGCCCGCGAGGCGTTAGAAGAATCTTCCTAAGGAAGACAAAGAAATCCACCCAAATGTAATTTAAACAAACCCCATTACTACATGGTCACAGAAGTGGTTTCCTTACAGGTTGGCAACATCCTCTTTATACACCAACATGTCGATTAAAACGACCTGTAAATATGTTTTCTGCAAAGAAGCTCTGGAATCTTCATTCCACTTAGCATATTTTATTATTGTGAACGAGTGAGGCCTTTACTATCTATAGTGGAAAGTTCTATAGCTAGTAATGAGAGTCAGGAGTATTTCTTTCCACGAAATTTTTTTGGAATTGGTAATCTGAAGAATAAATTTTATTTTACTCAGCCATTGGCATTACTATTTAACTCCAGATTATGAACTTCCTTTTTGTACTTCATTCAATTATATTCAAAACCTGATGGAATATTAATGTGTGATCATAAAAGAAGAGTGTAATCTCGAGAATTTGTTGCAAAGTTATAATTGTAATTCCTTGTAGGGCTCAGAGTAACATTGAGGTTTGATTATTGCCAATGTCCTTGTATATTTCCTCTTTCCCACTCCTCCCTCGTCACAACTATTTGTAGCTAATCTAATGAAACGTCATGATATTTAAGCTGTACTCCTCCAAAACCTTCTTTCGCCTTTCAATTTCTTTTTCTTTCCAGTCTCCCCAAAATACACACAATTTTCATCACTAATAATAGCCGATAGATTTGGCGTGAGTCTCAAGCCGTCGGATTGGCTCATTTCTCTTATAATGAGAGGAGAAAGTGTGCCCAAAGGGAAGACAATAAATTCAAAGACTCTTATGATACTAAATGCCTGTAGATTAAAAAGAATTCATCTTCCTTTAGGCCGCAACAAAAAATTGTGAAATACATGGATTTTTAACAATATTACATATCATATTTTTATTATATAAAGGTCTTCTCCAATCTGTAAACAAAATAAAAAAAGTAATATTTGGATCTCCAACTAAATAATTTCCCATATTTCAAGTCAAATTATGTTGTTGTTGTTTTTCAATTCAAAATTTTGCTAAATTAATGGAAAGTTTTGGAAACTTAAAGTCAAATTGTTCTATGTAACCTTTTAATTATTAAAATAAATAATATGTCAAATAAAAAAATAAAAGTAAATATATATTGTTTAAATTTCTGGAAATATGTACCTACAAACTATATTTTATACATGTTCTTTTATTGCAATATTTTAAAGCAAAAAATAACACTAAATCGTGAAGAAGGTGCGGCAAATAGGTGGTGGAATTTTAAAAGGCTTTAATTTATTTAATTTTGCACCATCTACATAAATTTTTTTAAAACAACGTACTAAGACTCATTTCTTTTGTCTAATATTTTTTAGGAATATTCCTAAAGAAGGAGGTGATCCCCCTTAAATTTCAAAAAATTGGTCATTGGCCAATATATATTTATAGAGACATTCTTAATAAGTTGCCTCCGCTACTTTTTGCTATGGCCCAGGTCCTAAGACCACGCGAGTGAAGTGATAACATTGCAATCCATCACTCCTATTGCTTCTTTATGGTCCTCCCGAAAATGCCAATGCCCAATAATGCGAAAAATTATACAATACAAAAATCCCCAATGAAAATAGAAATGCTTCAGCATCCGCAATTTTTTTCAGAATATCCAAAAATTATAACATCAGAAAGCCTCCAAAAACCACTTTTAGTTCAGCTGCCAATATGGCATTTATTTGTATTTTACATTTAATTAGAATGTGACATGCTGTGGCTTGCTCTTCCCTACAAAAATAGCAAGGTTTGTCTTTGTTTAAAAAAGCTTTAATTTATTTTTTCAGAAGGAGTCAGCAATGGATTCTAAAAACTTATTACAGGCTTGTCTTTCAGTTAATTGTATTTTGCTCCTCTTTAAAACATTTTTAATCCGTTGTATTAATAATTCACAGCACATTTTTCTTATCGATACAACTTTTATCTTAGCGAGCTTCTGTCTCAAATGAAATTTTTTGTAGCTAAACGATTATCCCTGTAACCTTCAGAATTTTTTTGTTCTAATATCAAAAAGTGAGGTAAAACTGCATGCAGTAATTGTAAAATTGCAGTACTGTGTGTATTCAATCATGGCAATGGAAATAGAAGTTGATGCATCTATTTTAACTATAGCAAGAAATTATTGAAAAAAATTTAATGAGCCAGAGTTCGTATTTATTTTGTGTCGTTTTATTGTTCCTAGAAAATTTATTTGGTCTTTGTATTCTTCTATGTACTTACATACTTTTACTGTTTTTAATCGTTATTAATTGAGAACCAGGATACTGGTTGAAAAAAACTAACAAACATTAGAGAAAAGCTGAGAAAATCAATTTTTTTAATACAAAAAGTATGCATTTCAAACAAACTAGTCCGAACTAAAGAAAATTAATTATTAAGTAAATTTATTAAAACTCAACATAATTCACGTGATATCACAAATTGGTGTTAAAAATATTATGAATGTAATCATTGAAATCGAGAGATGGAGATCGACTGAAAAAGTAAGATATTAATAAACGAATTATGAGATTGTAGTAGTTATTTAAACTTTGGAATTCTTCATTCTATTTCTTGATTCTTAGATGTTGAAAATATTTGGTGAGAAGTAAGTGTTGTCCAATTTCTGCAAAGTTTCCCAAAATATCAAGCCTCCTTTCTACAACTTTTTCTATACTTATCATAATCTGAATATGATGGCAACTGGCAGAGTAAATATTTTCATCGATTTTGTTTAGAATTGCTACTACCTTGAAAGCATTTGGAAGATTGAGACTAGCTCCTATGACCCAGTCAACTTCAGATATCCTGACTTTCAACCATTTTGAAACTGCATAGTTTAATTAAGGTCATTACTTTAAGACAGCTGCAATAGCATGCAATACAATAAGTGTGTCGAAGTTTCAACACTGATTTGGCCGAAGGAGCAAGTTTTATTTCTTTTTTTAATGCGGGAAATGTCATTGAAAAGAGACGATGCTGCAATTTGATAACACAGCCACTTTAGCTTTGTTGTAGTAAATGTATTTATAAAAATAATGTTGTCTATGACTGTTTTGATAAGAGATCTAGTCGAGTGAACTGAGAATTTACAATCTCAGTCGGTAATTGTATCCCGTCTGCTGAGATACTCCACTGAATTTGTTTGTTATGAATGTCTTCCAATGCAATGTAAAAATGTGTCAATGTACTTCCACTGGCCGTTTTCCATTTATGAGCCCTCTGGGATGTTTCCGTTTTTACACTTTGTTATCGTTGTAGATGTGATAGATACGCAGTTTGTCTTTTATGAATTTTGAATTAATATTGTAACTTGAGAAGAATTTTAATAAAAATCGAGTTACCTTGAATGAAGCAGGAATATTCAAATAAAATTCCCACCACATATTTAGATGTTGTCAAAAAATATTATTTTTCCAAAAAACACTCTGTATGTAAGAAACAATCAGGAACCCACGTCCTCAAATATACAATAGCTAACCATTCCTACCAATTACCATTTGTATACTCCAATATCAAATTTAAAAAACAAAACAAAAAAAGAACAAAATATTCAAATTTCTTATTTGCAGAGTTATACAACAAAAATAAAAAATAAACCTCTTTTAAAAATTGAAACTCCCTTATTTTATTCTAAAATACAATGACTTTCATAAAAATAAAAGTCCTTAAAGAAAATCCTTTATTTGCTTTGGGGAGACAAAAACAAAAGTTTGAACCATTTAAAAAAAAACGAAGAGAGATACTAGCCTTCATTTCCATAACATGATTTTCTTATTTGTTTGTCGTTTCATAGTTGGCAATATTTGAATTTCCTTTATGCATCAATTTTATCCACTCATGTGAGAAGTGAAAAGCTTAGAGATACAAAAGTATTAAAACATTAATAAATATAAGGAAAAAAACATAGAAACTTTATCTAATATAAAATATATATTTTTCTATAAAAAGAGTCATAAATTATACATTGACAATGTCAACCATGGTGTACAGGGTGAGGGCACAAAAATTAGAATCCTCTACAATGTCCTCAGGTACCATGACTTGCCATAGTTGAAGAACACGTTCTTCAGGGATAACTATGTGTAATCCAGTGCCCCAGTGTTGCGTCTTGACGAGGGAGAGACACAAGCTTATTTATAATAGGAGAGATCCAGGATGACAGAGAGACACGAGGAGAAGTATTCACGTGGAGGAATAATGTAACACAGTTTATATGTTCATGTATATTCTAACTATACTCTAATATATTTACACAATACAGGACTATTTATAATACGTAAAACATAGTACTTTAATACATAGACGAATATACAAGAAGTTAAGAACATGTAAGGAAATATTAAATACATAACATCACCCCCCAAGCACCAAATCCATGGCGGTGCTTAAACAGGTTCCTCTCCATGAACAGCAGCCTATAGATCCGCTCCATCCATGTCCAGGCGATGACAAAACATTCTTCCTTGTACTGCAAAACTTTATCTCCATGGACGTGCCGTGCTCTCAGCACGCGCACCGGAGAAAGGAGGACAATACTCCTCATAAAGGTTTTAAGGACCCGAGCACCTTGCTCGTCCCTGGGAGAAATAACATTCGCCCTTGTTGAGGTTTTAAGGACCCAAGCACCCTGCTTGTCCCTGGGAGAAATAACATTCACCCTTGTTGAGGTTTTAAGGACCCGAGCACCCTCCTCGTCCCTGGGAGACATCTTGCTCGATGTACCCTCATCCAACTCGGGATGATCGAGAAGAGAGACCGTTCCACATCCATTAACCAATGATGTGAACGGGAGAGTAGGAACAGTAGAGAACCAAAATTGCGTAGGAATAAATCCATTGTTAATTATGTGGTCCCTGACCCGGACACACACTTCACTTCTTGAAAGTGACCAAGGTTCTCTTCCTTCCTCCACGAGGCCCAAACTGAGGCACAGTCCATATTGCTCCGCCTTCTGCAGACGAACGAGCGTTCTCCCTATCGACGAAAAAGGGCTACCCAACTCCAACAGGGCTAGCTTCGCCGACAATCCCACAGCAGGGAGGTCACGTGATCCTGATCCCATCCTCGTCGCCAATGTTGCGTCTTGACGAACGAGTGAGTCAAACTTATTTATAAGGTGGAGAGATCCAGGATGACCGAGAGAAATGAGGTGAAGGAATGACGTGGAGGAATAAAGCTACACAGTTTATAAGATCATGTGTATTCTAACTATACTCTAATTTATTTACACAATACAGGACTATTTATAATACGTAAAACATAGTACTTTAATACATAGACGAATATACAAGAAGTTAAGAACATGTAAGGAAATATTAAATACATAAGACCCAGCATACACCAAGAAGGTGCAGCATTTATGCAGGGAGAATATGGCTACTTTCTGGCCGGCAGACTTCATCAAACCAAAAACCTTTTTTCATTTTCTAATCACAAAACTTAGTTTTTTCTTTACACAGATCCCTTCTTTACGAATGAGATATGATGTCATTTTTCTGAAGAATAATGCTATTTGTTTGCGCTTTTTCTTATTTTTGTTAATTATTTAATAGGTAGTTGTTGTGGTAACGTCTCCTTCTGAACTAAATATTATCGACTATTTTGGATATAATTTTTTTTATAAATTCATAATAAAATAAATATTATTACAACATTTTCCCTGAACTAAAGCTTTTTTAAATAGCTCTTTATAACAATAATTCATTTGCTCCTACTAAAATAACATAACAGGCAGCTGATAGTAGCAAGAGTTTTAATTCAGTAATGACATGAGCCTCCTCCTCATCCTCAATTTTTCCTTACAAATATGACATTCTAAAATATTGTTAAATGCTTAAAATATATTTCAAATCAGCTGCTCTATTTAATAAATACTTATTATATGTACTTGCAGAAAAGGCTTGAAATAATAACCATATATACTTTTTTGCTAATGTTTTTTAATCGTAATCTCCAGAAAAAATTAATTTGGCCCATAAAATACAAAAAATAAATCTTTTGGATCAAAAATTGCAGATTTTTTTCGTATTAATCTATGTAACAAACTATGGACACAAAAGTGATTGAATATTTTATCCAACATAGATATCATTATGGGTATTCATTATAATATACTATTTTCTATATGCAGATAATTTCAAAAATTAAATTTTTATTTTAAAAAAATGATTTATCTAATGCTCACTAAAAGTATCACATCAAGTTCTGTCAGTTAAATAATAAAATTGAGTTTTTGCTTGTGATTGAATAAAAATTAAGTAATACTTTAAATTGGCATCATCTATGTTTGATAGTTTTTTTGCAGATATTTAATGTTTATTACAGTTCAATATATACTTAAACACTAAGGATTTCTTGGGAAGATGGCATCTATGTATATTAGTAAAGCAAATTTTGTCTGTTCATAGACGGGTAATAAATCCAAGCAACACTGGGTACAACCGCTAGTATTCAATAATATAACAACCCATGTATTCTTATAAATTATTATCGATATAATTGGCTTGTACATAACTCAACCAGAACAGAAAATTCTTAAAGGTCAACTTAATGCACAAACAAGATGAGTTGTTGTTTATGAAATGCAAATTACATATTTTTTAAATTATATAATTTATAAACTTATAGCTTTATCAGGTTTATTTTAAGAACATTTTAGTCAAAATTAAATTAATTAAAAGCAAAACCTTCCTTTTTTGAAATATAATTCAATAGCTTTATGGCATTGTCGTATAAATGATGGTTTGTGCAAAGATGTAATATGTATTAGATAGTAATTATTTCATTGTAAAACTCATACAAAAATTATTTTTTACCCTTAAATTGCATTTTCTTAGGATAGAATGACCTCAAGTAAAAAATAAACACATATTTAAAATTAATTTGAATTTACTTTCGTAGAAAATATATTAATATATTCATGTAGATTATGGATTAGTATATAAGGTAGTTAACAGATTTTTGAATAATCAAATTTTTTTTAACTGTACTAATTATGTCGCCAGTTAACACAAAAGCAAGATTTTATGATTTTTCTCAAAACTTATGTATGGATTACATTTGTATTCTTCGAAAAATATTTGTCAGTTTCTATCAACAAATTATTCTGATTAACCCTTTATAAATTTACAATTTGAAATAAAGATCGTTACAATCAAAAATAAGAAGTAGTTAAATTTTATATGAAAAGCCATTGCAGGGCCAATCAGTGTTCTTAACTGATTGGTTAGATAGGAATTAGTTCTTAGTAAGCTGTGAACAGTTATCAACTATTACTCAATAATAATTCCATAGCTGGGGGATTGGCCATCTACCGGACTTTGTCTGTTTCTTTTCGGAGGAGAGGTTACAAGATATGATAAAAGTAATAGCGTGTTCAAAGTTATTATAATAATAACTAATAATTATGTTTCTAATCGCAATAGTCATGGGTTATTCATTGTTTGTTGTAATCAGTAAAAAGTAACGCTGATTTATTCTCTTAAATCGAATAAAGGTTCTAAACAATAACCAGAAATATTTCAACAAAATTGAATACAAGACCTATAACTTACTCAAGTATGTTTTTGAAAAATAGGGCTGTTTTTATACACATATAATTATATCTTGATTTTTGTTCAAGATTGTTTCTATGTTGACGCACCATATATCTGAAATTTCCATTAAAGCTAGAAAATGATATGCCTACATATGAGTATAATTATATTTCTTTCTTCATTTATTTTGTTCGTGCTTAAAAGTTCATTTAACCAGCCAAATATGCAAAAACTCGTTTATTATTTGAAAAAACTATATGTGCACTGGGGAAGAAACCTAATTAGAGTTTTGTAATTAACAAACCTTCCATATGCTACCCTTTCATACAAAAATTGAATTGATCAGTACTATTCATGTCTTAAAACTTCATAGGATTGATCTCCAAGCTTATTGTGGATTGTTCTCTAAAAAGAGATCAATAATGGTTTAATTTATCTTAGGCTTGGAGATTGAACGCCTTTTATTCAATTAGACAATCATTGTATCACCCTATTATTGTTCTCCAAAACTACAACCAAGTGACAAAACAACAACTACGTCATACATTTTCTCCAAATTGTATTGGCGATGAGAATACTTTTTTGTCCACTAAGAGCCCTGAGAGTATCATGAATTAATCTGCCAGGTAGTCCATAGAAATTTGAAAACTTATTCATTCAATAATTACTGAAGGTTGATTCATTGAAATTAAATCCTATTTCAATTTATTAAACCATAATCAATTCGTTACAAAACAAACCTGATCTCTTTAGCTTACGTACAAGTCGAGAAAATTACACTTGAAGGTGATCGACGAATTTCCATTCGTGTACTCCAAGCAGTTGAGCACATTCAGGACCACCATCTACACCAACGGTTATTAATCTTGGTAGAGGTACTGAACCTCAACAGTTTCATATGACTACTCACCGAACCCTTTTTAATTGGTCAAGTGGAGCGTGTCATCACAAGTCATGTGTGTTCTCACCTCCTGAGAACCCCTGAGACTGACTCTCCGAATCCCTCGGGTTCATTCGAACCCAGGTTAAGAACCACTGGTCTACACCGTCAGCTAGTCAGAAACTTTGGAAAGGAAGAAGGGCTCTGTCAAAAAGGGCAAAATGGATCCGGGGAATAACCCAGGAAAATCCCTTCAAATCCATGAGGGGTATTTCAAGAGATTTTGGGTTTCACACCAAACTATTCAGAGAGCTATCAAAAAAAAAAGTGGGTGATAAAACCTTCAAAGAGTGGAGAGGTCTCTTTTGATACCAGTAATGAAGGAAACCCATCTCCTCTCTTGAAAAACTCTTTTGAATGAGTCTTTTGAACTCTGTTTTTGAAACTTTTACCTCCCCCCCCACCCCCCCTACAGGTCTGATGCCAATCCCCTCGACTTTACCTTTTGGATGAATATTGGGACCTGCAGTGTCTGTTCTCCAAACACCAAGGTCTTCAACTCCACTGTCAACCAGAAATGGAACTAATTTAACAAATTAGACAATTTCCATAAATTCACTAGGTGAATTTTGAGACCCTATGGCACCTCAAAAGTGAAAATTAAATTTAGAAGAACATCGACCAAGGACTTATCCTTTGGTTTAAGAATATGAACCCCTGAATGGAAGTGTTTCAAATAGGGTTAAAAAAAACGGATGAACAGTTATTATAAAAAGTTTGAATGTACTTTAAATCCAAAATCAATTATATAGCTCATTTTTATTTTGCTTTATTTTTACATTTTAAACAACTCAAATAGTCTAGTTAAAAGAATAAGATGTTGAGACATGTGATTAAATTGGTTTGGGAAGTTACACAGATTTTTATGTATTAAACATTATAGTATTACATTTTTCTAACCTAGGAATCTTTTGGTGAAATCCATATACATAAACTATATTTATTTCTTTAGGAATCACCTCAGCACAAACCTACACACACTAAGTTCAAGAGAATAACTTCTCCCGAGCGCATTGTCCATGAGCAACAGCGATTCTATTTTGTTATAAGTGATTTTTCTAGAGCGATATTTCTGTCAGGACCGAAACTTAGACAGTGGACCAAAATTAGAAATGGTTAGCAAAAAAAATGTTTTTTTCTATTGAAAAAGACCTTTTTAGATTTGTAATGAGACCGGTCCATACCAAAATTGGAGCACATTAGTTCAAATTAAAACAGTTTCAGACCGAATCCAACACTAATAACTATCGATTATTGCTGTATTAGCTACGGCTCTTTCAGAGTGGCGAGTACAACAAATCCCTTAATATTTTTTTTTTTTTCATTTTTTTTTCTTCCAAAAATCAAAAATAATCTTATATTATTAATCATTAGTTATTTATGCAAAATATAAGTGATTTAGCTTAATTTAAGAATTAAATGTTGTTAACGGATTAAATTTTAGTATGACACTCCAGCAACACAAAAACTGAGCCAATTTTAAAATTGAAATTATAGCTATAGTACAATAAGCTATGTTATATAATGAGTGCCACAAGTTGCGTAGTATTTTGAACATTGCAAAAACAACCATTCAGATATCTATATCCTATTGTTGTTCTCAATGAAGCCAGAAGAATATAATTTATTGGATATCATATTTCCACACCATGTAAATAAATGTATTTATAATTCAATGTATTTAATAGTGTTGAGTGTTGATCTAAGACCGATTGTTATTACTTATTTCTGAACCGAATTGGTCTGAAACCACCATAGAACAAAATTGAAGTTGTGCACTGACAGTTTAAAATGGTGGATAACAATTTCCTTTTCTAATAGAAGGTCGTTAATAAAATTTATTTTTCTCTTTTCAAGTAAAAAGTAATTCTACTTTTGTTATGTGGTAACGAATTAAGACATTTTTTTACTAAGAGCCCTTACAGACTGAAGTTGAGCCGAATTAGCTAAAATTTTAACAGCCTTAGATTGGTCTATATTTCCAGATTAAAACGTACCACTACAAATAAAGTAGCTTTAATGAAATTAAAAGAAGAAACAAAAAAAAACGAATAGATTCCATGAGTTTCCAAATCAAATTATGATTAGAAAGAATCAAAAGCATGTACTACAAGGTGATGACATATTATTTTTGAGGCAATTATATTACTAACGGCTTTCGACAATAGGCTACAGAGGAGCTTATGTATTTGATTATTCTCCACCTACCCCCCTCCCCCACACCCACACACAAGAAATAAAATATACTGGGTATATCAACGTATTTATCTATTTTAAATTACCATAAACTGGTTATTTTTAAGATTGATCAAAAAAACTGAACAGCAGATACAAACGCTGAGAATATATAGGCATTACTAAAAGTAACCTCTGTTGGTTGCAATAACGGCCTCGAATCAGGTACTGAAAGTTTTTAAAAACTACGCAAAACTCGAATCAAAGGACCCAGAAACTAGAGTCCAATATAAATTCTTGCATTTTGGTACGATGGAGTCGATCACGACTTCTTGGTAGTAGAGGACCTTTGTTTACCTTTGACTCAAGATAGCTCCAGACAAAATACTCTATCGGATTGAGGTTTGTTGACCTAGGTGGCCAAATATTCTGTTCTATGGCACCCTTTCCTTGTGAGCTCTCCCTAGGGATCATAGGTCTCCACCAATGCCTTTATCAACTTCACAAACCGTGTTCTGTTGATCCCCGTCATCTTTGAGATCTCAAGAATACTAATATTAAGATAGTTGTTCTCCAAAATCATCACACCTTCGTTCTGCCTTTAAAAATCTAAATAGGCTTGAAATCTTCTTTTGTTGACTTCATGGTGGTGTTTTGGCTACTAAGTGAAACGTTTGTAATTGCATGTATATTTTATCACAAAAAACAACAACATTGTGCAATTTCGTAATGATATATGGCGGAAAAATGTAGAAATCTGAAGGAACAGACTTCCTTGTTATACCATGTATATATAATTGGAAGCAAATTGTAACAAAGATATTAAATAATAATTAATATTTATTATTTCAAAAGTAACATATTGCAAAGTCTTGCTCCTGCCTTCTCTTTGACCTCTACAAAATGCCTATAACTTCCATTCTAGTTTTAAATTCTATTTAAGAGAGATAAAAATGATGATTTAGTCAGCCTAATTATAACCACCTTAAGGCTACTCTTCTTCATGCCAATTTTCAGGCCTAGAATGCACCTTTGGCTGTATACATTATATTTGTGTTATTTTTATTTGTAGAGATAAGCCACACACACAAAATGATGTGTAAAAATGATTTCAACATTTTGTTGATACGGGAGGAAATAACTATTTTCCTTTTGTGTGTTGTTGTAACAACAGTGATGAAGCTTTTTTTTTTTGCATTTCTTATATTACTATTGTTATCTTGAAGGTATTATTTGTAGTTTCTAGCTAACTTAATGTACACAGTGTTGGGTTTCAGTATGAAAATCATGAACCGGTCTGAGACTGTTAAGATTTTAAGTAGATCGAACTAAATTGATCCTTTAAAGAAGTTTAGTGAAGACCGATTCTATAGATGAATATTGTTGATGCCTTCATGTGGATTTAATATTGTGATTATCGACCTACAATGACATTATATGAAGTATTATATTTGTGCAACTTATATGTTCAGAGTGAAGACATAATTAATTATGCTACACATTTAACTTCAAATACGTCATTGTAGGTCGATATTTATAATATTCATAATAGAATTGGTCTAGACCGGTGGTCGGGGAACAGGGGTAAATTACTCCAATTTGGGTTAATTTAGAAAAAATTGGGGGTAATGAGAGTGGATGTTATTTCCATGCCATAAAGAAAGATTCTACTTCTTAGTGTTCAATGAAATAAACAAATAAATATCATGCCGCTACTTTGGAGTAAATTAATTTTACTTCAAGTTCTTTTGGTGTAATACTAAAAAAATTTACCCGACCCCTGGTCTAGAACAAAA
The DNA here is from genome assembly GCF_016086655.4 of Lepeophtheirus salmonis. Lineage (NCBI taxonomy): Eukaryota > Metazoa > Arthropoda > Copepoda > Siphonostomatoida > Caligidae > Lepeophtheirus > Lepeophtheirus salmonis. The sequence goes on from NC_052135.2 coordinate 58,539,055, forward strand.
TTTTAATGAGACCGATCTAGACTGAGTTCTAGACCTATAAAAATCTATATGGACCATCGACTGAGACTGAAAAGCTTGGTCTTTATGGATCCCAAAGAAAAACTCGGTCTGACGGATTCTATGATGAATATTGTTAATTACATCATGTGTGTTTCAAAATTGTAATCATCGACCTACAATAATATATCATATAAATCATATAAAGCTTAATTGCGTTGCATTTATTAAGATAGAGAAGAAAATCGATTCATAGATTGGGATGAAAAAAGTTGGTTTAGATCAACAATCCCAATCATAAATTGGTCTCATTTAAAATTCGGGCAAGACTGATTCTATAGATGAATATGGTTGATGACGTAATGCGTGTTTCAAAATTGTGAGCATTCAAACATAATGTCAAATGAAGTTAAAAGTGTTATATAAATCATATTTGTACAACTCATAAAGCAGGCTAGAAGAAACGATCAGTCAATTGATTGAGACCACAAAAAGTCGGTCTAGGTCGACAGTCCCAAGACCAAATCGGTCTGGATCGGTCTTATTTAAAATTAGGGTTAGACCGATTCTATAGATGAATATGGTTTATGACGGCATGTGTGCTTCAACAATGTGCACAACGGCACAATAACATCTTATAAAGTTAAATGTGTACACGAATCATATTTGTACTACTTATAAATCAGGATAGGGTTGGAAATCAGAGCATAAATTGAGACTAACAAAATCAGTCCATAAATTAAGACTGAAAAAAACCGGTTCACAATTTGAAAACGATTAAATTTTGATTAATTGTCTGAATCGACTTATTGTTCCAAATCTGTTTAGAAAAAATCCCTGAAGACCTATCCTAAAAATAAATTCAATCTTGAAGCGAGTATTAACACTAATTTTTCGGTATATTTCCCGAATAATTTTTTTTTCTTTTATATTTCCTACCTACCTATTTTTGTTTGTTTTCGTACTCTCTTTAATGATTTTTTTACACATATTTTCTAAATAAATACATGAGTATTACAAGCATTAAAGAATCATTACCTCATAAAATAATATCTTTGATATTTATTTAATCACATGACAAAACAGTTCCATTACTGATATTTTATTATAGTATATTGGGCCCCTCCACACAGAAACAAACAAGAATGATTTTTCTCAAAATGGACAGATTTTATTTGAAAGGCCATATCGGGGCCAATACAAATCTGTTTAATCCCATTAACCCATTACGGCCCAACGTCCCTAGAGGAACGTTAATATATGTTATGTTGATATGTATATTTTGGTGTATCCTTTACATCTAGAATGTTCTGAACTGGCTTATCCAGTTAATAAATGCTAATCTTTTGATTTGAGATCTCACTTAGAGTAAATTATTCATTAGTTGCTTTACAGCACGTGTACGATGTCAAACAAGTTTTGAAATTTCAAATATCATGAACCATGCAACATCTGTTAGTAAATTTGGGTTATTTAATTATTATTGCCTATTTTACTATTGCTTCGAACTTTATCTATATACTTTGAGCTGTAATTTATATTCTAATAAACTTTTCCATACAATGAATTATTTAACGTACAGAATGCTCAAACATTTTTTCACGTTCCTCAGAGTACGTCGGGCATGTCTCATAGCAAAACATCAAAACGTATAGTTATTTGCAGATAACTATACTTATTACTCAGTCTATGATAAATTGAAATGAGTGTCTTTCTTTGCTCCAACAGGAATACGTTATACATAAATAAACTTTTATCCATGAAATTTAGGAAAAAATTCACTCTGAAGAAGGTCCTAGATTTACTTGAAGAAGGGGACATCGATGAAGCTTTGGACTTAGTGACATTTGGTCCAGATAGGGCGATGATGCAACTGATATTGATGATGGGGATGAGGGGAGGGTTGGTCCCATGGGCATCAAGGCTATAGGGAGAAAGAATCTTGAAGATCTAAAGGAGCCATATGATTTCCTCAAGCTCTTTCTCCCTGATGAAATATGCTTAAAAATTGTTGAAGAGACATTCAATTATCAAATATACTTCATATATATGGGAGGAGTAGACTTATTGGACAACAACATCTCTAACTATCAGAACAATTTGCGAACCAACAGATGATACTGGGGCATTTATAACTGGTTCTTAAATGCCATGATGGTTCAGACATGTATACTTTTTCGAACTGTTGGTAAGTTCAATAAGAACAAAAGAGAGGAGCAGATGAGCCAAATCGACTTTATGAGGAATTGTGTGTCTGTGATGCTTGTCAATCATGCTGTAAGATCCAAAAAACAGGACACCCCTAAATACAAATGCTGTCAGGAACCATAAAAGGTATAATCAGGACAATCACTTGATTTACTTCAAAAGTGACAGAAAAAATATTTTGCAAATATGCAAGGAGATCCAACTCAGACTTATTACCAATGCTTCGAATCTTATCATATTTGGCAAGAAACACAACAAATTATATTTTCTTTTGCTGATTAGAATATATCTAAAATATGGAAATTGTATTTCCTTTTATTAATTTGATATAAGATGGCTTTTTTCTTGGTGTATTTAAAAAATGAAAATTGCATAGGGATTGTACACATACATTCCTCAATCAACGTGGCTTTATAGCCCATTGGGTGGGGGTGAGGTCTAATTGAAGACATAATTTACCTTATTCAGGTTCATAAGAATATCATATTAAAAAATTTGCTAAAAAATGAGATTAATGTAGTTGGGCAGTAATGGGTTAAGATTCTAAGCTAAAGCTAAAATTTTTGGGTTTTGTATGGGATCCCACAAATTCGAATAAAAATTATATAATTTACTCAAATAACTCTATGGAATATTGGGCTGCTGCATCTGAGTTTTAAGTAAAGAAAATAATCAGAATTTTTCACCTTGTCTTGATTTTTGATCAATATTGTTTTTAAAATGACGCACTTCAAGAGTAAATTTTTTATATGTATTGGTCCTAAAAATTTGACAACCCTCTTAACACATAAAAGTTGTCTCCGAATTAATGTTTAGGAGACTACTAGTCTCGAAAGTATTCTTTCACATTCAGAAAGGTAGTTGTCAATAGGTTCACCAACTTTTTTATTCAATGTGTGAAGTAAATGTCGTAAAGGGCTATGTTACAAGTATGTAGGCAGGTAGGAGGGTGGATATGTTTTAAAATTGCAAACACGAGCTATAATACTAACCTGAGAGAGGGCGATGCAATAAATAGATAAGCCAGTGAGTGATATACCTTCTCGAAATGAGTCTCTAATATTTTTATATTTTCAGACAATATTAAGTACTACCCCATCACAGATCATAGCTGTCAAGTTGTCTGTCTTTGGTTTGTTTTTCTAACCAATGGTCAATAACTCCAGGAGCTATGTATATTTGATGTCATAAAATGCCTAGGATATCCGCAATTGGCGTATGTAATATGCTCCTTTTTTAAACTTATATTGTAATACAAATTCATCTTATTCATGTTAACTTTTGTTCCATCCTCTCGAACCCCAAAATACAAAAAATACAAACCTACCTATTTCAATTTCCTTAGATGTTTCTATCAAACTATGTATTCCGTTTCACAATCAAAAAATAACTTACAAATTATTCATGGAATTCCATTTCTAGGATCTAATGGTTATTGCTATTCATTACCTTCGAAACTGTTTGTATAATTTCTAGAAACTAAACAACAGCTATGAAAGAATATATTTTTGAGCGTGCAAGAGTTTATTTGCTTTTGGCCTCTTTGAATAGTATTTTTTTTATTTTTCTAAGCTGTTATCATTATTCTTTTATTCTTGAGGAGGGAACAGCATAATATAAAGTCTAACCACGAGTGTGTGTCCTCATGAATGATGGAGAGTAACGCTGATGATTTGTTAGGGACCTATAAGTGTAAGTCCTTGTTAGACTCGAAGAAGAATTGAAGATAGAAAACGGAGTAATTAATCCCAATGTCTTTGCTTGAAACGGAATGGGATCTAAGTTTATTTCCTTCATCCCAAAGTTAATTTAATGAAACGTCAAGATAACTAGCTACTGTCCTCTATAACATTCTTCAACAAAGCATGGATACCATGTTACTTTTCCACTTTTTACATACTCAATTTGCTTACGATTTACATCCCTAATTTTATATAAATAAGTGAATGGAGAAGCATACAAAATTTATATTGGAGGTTTTGGTGGGAAAAGAGGCGCTGGAAGCATTTGCTCCATTCCCAACTTTTGATTGGTACCCCATCCTAGTGTTGAATTTGTAAATATATACATATACGAAAAAGTCCTTTATAAAAAGATCATAAAAATAAATAAAGAATTAACCTTAAAAATAAAAATTATTTTTTTCTTTTAGAAAGGCCAAAAAAGGATTTACCTTTTCAAAAAAAAGGGTATTTTAAAAATAAAATGAAAAAATGTTTTTTTTTCTTAACAATCAAACTTTAAAAAGGAAAGAAAAGGACCCAGCAGAGTTATCTTTGCCCCAGACCGCCTTCACGCTAAAACAGGCCCTAATAGCAACACTTCATAAGAAGATTGAAAAAAAGGTGGATTGAGCTTCAATCAACTTCCTGACATTTTTCTTTTGGGATACCTTTGTTATTCTTGAACTGCTTACTTGTTTTTGGGTAAACTGAAGATTATTTTTGGAGTAAGACAACCCATAATTTTCCTAGTTGGACTTAGGAAAAAAAAATAATCTTTTCAGTTTACAAAAATATATTTCACTCCTTCATGGGAGCCTTTTAATCTTAACTGATTAGAATCATCACAGATAAAAACAAACAATCTAGCAGTTAAGTAGAGTACACAAAACAGGCAAATATCTTACTCTGGATGAAGAAAAAAAAACAGTTCAAGAAAAGGTCATTATTTTTTAAAAGAAACTGGGATACAGTAGTGGGCGTAGTTTCCTCACGATTTCATATTTATAACTACTCTCTTTGTGTTGAATTTCCGAATCCCCTCCACTTCTCCGGTAAATCTCATCACTTCTGTATTTGGCTTCACTTTTTCAATGATTTGTACTTTCATATAATGCATCTTGTGAGCACCGGTGAAATGTAGTCCAGAAGCTTATTTTCCTCTCTTGATGTAATCCACAGGTTCTCTTACCCTGCCTTTTAATCTTCTTCATCAGAATCACCTTATCGCTAAGAACTTTAATTTATTTGCAGCATCTCCAAATATTGCTTGATATATTTACGAGTTTTTGCACTACAGACAATACCAAAGACAAATTGTACACAATTCAACCCAGCCTAATGACCCCTCTAACTAAAAGTTTTATTGTAGAAAATGTTTTAAAATTTGATACGTTTTTCAAGGACTGATAAGAGAAAATGGAACCGAGGTTTATCACATACCTATACAGAACCGATAAATCCGTTGTTATTGAGGTAGGATAATCTTCATATTTCTTATTAAAATCTACTTTCAGCTAAATGTACATAATTTAAAAATACATGTGAAATGTCTTAAAATATTGCTTTAAAAAAGTCCAAATTTTAACACCCCTTTACGTCTAATTGAGCTTCTTTAATACCTTTGGATATTTGTGTGTACTTATGGTCGTATATTTTGTAAATGTTTACATATACTTATATGTCGCAACATGAAAATTATTCAAGTTGAGTAAATATGAACCACGCGCTTGAGAAATACCTTATAATTGTTTTTGTTTTTTCCCTTGCAAAAAAGAACATATTTGATTTCCAAGAATAAAATAGTTTTTTAGGTAGCAGAGCATTGATGATTTTGAATCAAATATGAGGGGAAAATTGTGTATAAAAATATAATTATTTATATTTGATTCATAAGTCACGTAAAAGCCATACTCATAATTAGGGATGGGACGATTATCCAGAATCTAATAATTGTGTGCCTTTCCTGGAATCAGCATCAGTAAAATAAGATGTAATTTCCGATTTTCCTATTACAATTCTTTTGTATTATTATTTTTGTACTTATGAAAATATATATATAAAAATTCCTCAAGATAGACCACGTCGTCACCTATATTGCATCACGCAACTTTTCATAATAAAAAAACACACACACACCGAAGTCATCTCGTAGTTAGCTAAATAAGTCAATAATACCAACTGATATTAGTCTCTTATGTACTCTCAGTACTTTAATTGTCATATTATTTATTCACAATTTTTAAAATGAATAAGATATATACATGCATTTTATAGTATTAAAATCCTACATCCTTATTCGTTACTGTATTATAATATTACTTAGTAATATTTTATTGAAAGCGTAATTATGTATCTGTATTTCCATATGATAACCAAAATTTCTTAATAAAGAAAATAAGATGCCTAACATATACATATATACGACAAGGTATCAGCATGAAATTGTATTCCTGTCCTTTTGAAAGAGGAACATAGGTATTGTAAAAATTATTACTTCGTTTATTTATCAAAAATAATAAATTATGAAAAAGCCATGACGTATCAATTGAGACGAGAGTATCGACAGCTGACAACAAAAATACATAGGATGTTGTTGAGTAAACGAGGTATCGGTTTGACAGGAAAGGACTACGTGAATTTATGACTTTAATCCTATAATTTTATAAAATAATGTAAATGTATGATCAAAATATGCCCAAAAACATAGAAGAATCAAATTGAACGTAAACAAACGTGTTCTAAACACATTGGGTCGTCGTTGGTGCAGCAATTGTCATTGTAGTACAATAAGTTTTGTCAATGTAGAGCATGTTTTCTCATATTTGGTACTGTATCAAATGTTTCTAAATGTGTATGATCACTTTATTGTACCGGATTCCCCGTTAGACTCGCTAAACTATTGTGTTATTGGTAGACCTAACAGTGTGCAAGTTTACTTCTTATGCTCTAAACAGTAATTATTTGAGGTAAAAACTAATATGCTAAGTTGTAAAATATCCTAAAGACCTTTAGTAGTGTTATACACAATGTTAGAATCGGAATAGGGAATTTTTACTAGAATCATCAACGATAATTTCTGTTTGAATCGTTCAATTACAACTCAAAATATTGTCAAATGAATTAGCGTTAATAATACTTCCGTCTTGGATTAAAATATAACAATCTTTTTACTATCCCCTTTTTAGCATCCAACGTAAAATTAACAATGATTTTTTTTTAATATGACGCTCTAATAATTAGTTACACTTACTCATTGCTAGGTTTTTTTATCAACAAGTCATGCCACTCTAAAATATTAAGGGCACACTAAAAAAATGAGTCCGCCCCAAAGCATACAGACAAATTTTGTTTTATTATTATGGTGTGCACCCCTCTGTAGTAATCAGTCTCAGAGCTCATTTAAAAATAAACGGTTGATAAGTACAATAATTTAATTGGAATGCAGTCTCAAATTTGCAGTTTTACTAGAGTATTATTTTAGTTAAGTATATATTTTTATATCAGTTGGGGGGAAAAAGCTCCGTTTTTGTGTACACAGCCTCCTAATGGCTCTTATGTTACGACAATGTATGAAACCACTTATCGATGAAGAATATGTCATACAATTTACTTGGTTGGAATTAATTTTATTCAAGTGTCCATGATGAGTAAAAATTCATTTCATAAAATGTGAAATAGTTTTTCGTAATTTTTAGGTATCATGTATTGATCCCAAAATTTTGACACGTTCTAATTGAATACATTTTCTTCGATGACAACATCATATATATTAACCAGTGATGTCATCATAATTTATCGGTGATGTAACAGTATCTCATTTTCTTAAAAATAACAAATACTTTAATCAAGTCTATATGTAAATGAAAAATATTATCCTTCAATTTATTTGTCCAAATATGTCCAAATAGCAAGTAAGGATATCTAAATTTGTACTTACTGAATTCAATTGATAAAAATAAGTAGGTACATAACTAGGGTTGTAATTCTTAAGCGTTTTTAGAGTGCGAGTTTTTTTATTTGTTTTTTTGGCAACATGAACAGTGTCTTTTTTTTTCTAAGGCTGTTATCAGTATTTTTATTTTTTTAAGAGAGGATATATAAGTATAAAGTGGAACCATAAGTGTGTTTGCGCTCTTCTCATACATTCTTTAAAATATCTAAGACAATACCGATTTTAAGTTCTATATTAAGGATCAATTTAACTAGTAGCCAGAGTCGGTTTTATCGTGAACAATGAAAATATATACAAATGTTTCCTTTTTTGTATTATTTTTTTTAGATATAGATTTAATTTTGATTTTCTTTAGAAAATAATTTTATACGGAATCCATATTTTTTACTTTAATTATAGAGACAATGGATTGTTAAAATGTCAGTAGGTGAGGGCAGTGACTAGGACTTTTGTTTGGAAAGTTGTGTTAGGTTTTTGCAAAATCTTTGACAATGTTTTTCTATAAATGCCAAATTTGTCAAATACAATTTTGATACAGTGACAAAAGAGAATAATTAATTTTTTTAACCAAGAACTTCACCTTTTTTATCATTTTCACAAATATAAATACTGAAAATTGTTTCTTTATAAAACTGTAACAACACCATAAATTATTCATAATTTTTGTTTCTTTTTGACAAAATGTACAATAAGTTTTTACTCTGGTGATTAATGCACTCCCCCTCTCATAGTCACGGGACAAAGAAAAATGGCGGGCTCTGTTTTTAAAAAGAAAATAATTATTTGAAAATAACGTGTTTTTTTTTTTTTTAAAGATTTTTCTGAGATTTGAATTACGTTTATTATTATGTTATTTTTTTAACATTATTTTTTACAATAAAACGCGGGGTGTAAACTATCACCCCAAAAACAACCTTGGTATCCCACCCCCACCCACCCAGTTACAATCCAAAATTATATATAGCTTCACATGAAGGAATATTAGTCACTAACACGCACCCAAATTATTCAAAAAAGAATTAGATTGTGTTGAACAATGTTTTCCTTGACATATCCACCCATAATCTAATAAAGTTTTTGCCACCCTAGAAATTAAATGTTATTACTTCTATTGGATACATAAAACCTTAGTAATTTTCCAAATGGAATATTTAATATTTGAATACATAAATGGCCCGTCAACACAAAAACAAGTTAGAACGATTCTAAAAAATTTAAGTGCTGATTACATTTATATTATTTGACGATTTATCGTCAATTTCTATCACCAAATTATTCTAAGTGTCCCTTTGGAGGTGTTGCAAATTTCACTGAAAGTAACAAAAAATTGACTTCACAATAGAATTATTATAAATTAACCAATTTTATTTGAAATGCCATATTGGGATTGATATAAGTCTTTTAAATCAAATAAAGATTTTAAACTATAAAATTCTTGGATATCTTTGCTTATCCCCTACATTGGAATAATATGCCTGTAATTTACTCAAATAAGTCCATGAAATGTTGTGCTTTATGTATACCGGGTTGATCTTATCTTCTTCTTTTTTTTCAATTTTTCAAGAGTTAAATTTAAATTTGATGTTTTGTGAGGACGTTTATCAAACCAATCATCTAAAAATAGTCCTCGGGACAACTTTTATTGGACAAGTGAGCCTCAGCTCTAATAATTACCTCAATACGAGGCCTAAATCCCTTGCAAACTTTGACTATGTAGTCAGACTCGAGCTTAGTCCACTTCTTCTTGATGGAAGCCTCTATAAGCTGGATACTCCTGTGAGGAGTAGTACACAACCTCTCCTCCAGACGTGCCTAGATAGAGTAATCCAAGGGGTTCACGTCTGGAGAGGAGGGAAGCTACATTTTGAGGTCCAACTCTCCGTAAAATGTTTTCTCTCAGGAAGGCCCTGGATCCTGCGATGACACGGAGCTCTGTCTTGAGTGAAAACAAAGTTGTCCCCAAACTTTTATCTGTCCCAAGGTAGCACTTTCATATCCAAATGTTTGGTGTAAGAAAATAAAAAATCTTTGACTGAATTTATGTTGGCCCTGAGAAAATTTAGAATCTTCTTTGCTCTTTTCAACCGTCTCAGCTTGCTCAACTCAGAGATCAAATGTCCTGTTGTCCTCCTCCGTGATTTTGCACCAATGTCATTCTGGATTGAAAATAATAAAATGGCTACCACCCAGATAAGATCAACTCTTTAACAAAAATAAAATTGGACATTTTCTCCTTTTCTTGATTTTAGTTCAGGACTGTTTTTTTGTTGACACACTAAATATGAGTAAAAAAGGGATATATATATTTTTCCAACGTCTCAGAGTAAGAACAAAAAGAAATATTAAGAATTTACAGCTTCAAATTATGGCAATGCTCTCTTTAAAAGCCTTTGATGGATGATGATCGTCTGTTCCTGTGCCATTAAATTGAAAACATCCATTTTGGAAGATCTTGAAAGTACTTATGAATAACAGTACATGCTCGTAGCAAATAGATACTTATTAATAAGCATAATTAATGAATCCGTAGAGAAGGATAAATAATTTTGTTAAATTAGGGGTTGCATGAATTAACTTTATCATATGTCTAAACACATATTGCCTACTCTTGACTTTATGGATGAGTGAAAAGAGTATGTGAGGAACATTAAAATCAAAGTCCCGTTTTTGGTATCATCCCCCCCCTGCACAAAATATCCTTATAGAAAATATTCCATTTATAATTTTTGTAGCATTTTTAAAAAGTGATATTTTGCAATTTAAAAAATGAATCGCTTTATTGTTTCAATCTTGGTATCTCATTTCCAACGAAGGAGTACACTCTACTCATTTACTATGTCTTGTAGTTTTCCTCGGATGAATTCTCCTCCCGTTGTCCCTCGTGGAATTCGGAATCCAAATTGAAATCTTTTTAGGTGGATGATGAAGTTAGCAGTATTTTCCTTCAATTGCGACAATTTTCCTTTTAGAAGGCATGACAAAATGAAATTGTCATTGAAATGGGAAAAAATATCATAATAATATTGACTATTTGGTAGTACAACTCTATAGAAAATGGGATCCCCTCAAAATGGAACAAAAAACCTGGAAGATGCACATTTTTTTAAATTATATATTGAATATTTTTCTATACTATAAGATATGATATTTCTCATTACAATTTATTATGAATAAGTTATTAGGGTCTAAGTAAGAGTCTCATTTTTAATCATTTTACGTCCTAAAAAGGAAATATGTCGAGTGCGGAACAAGATACAGAACCAAAAAAGCACTTTTTAATCGTAAAAAACACTTTTACATAAGTTTTATTTGTCGGACTTTTAATTTCGGGATTGTTTTAAGGGTAAAAAATGACTCAGACTGATTATAGTCCTGAGTTACTATAATCCCATATATTTAAAAATTCAGATGTCTGAAAGAAAAAGATCAGTTTTGGATTCTGCGCCCATAAATAAATTCCATTACTTCTTCAAATCCTCCCCCCCTAATTGTTCCCCTGTTTTATCTTTAACTTTGATAACCGGGTGGAAATTGCAGAGCATTGAGCACTTCTTAGACCCCTAAAACAGAAAAAAATAAGGTGTTCATTCTGTTTTAATTATGGATAAATAACCAAATACTAAGAAATATCAAAAGTACAATTTTTGACTCATAGCACTATATTTAGGATACTGCCAGTTTTTCCTATTAAAATGACCTGTAGGCCGCCAAAAATTATCTGATAAGCTTCATAATTTGCTGGTTTTTTTTATTTTCTACAGCAAAAATTGTTTGAAGCGGGGGAGGGGAATATTAACTTGAACAGTCAAGTCTGTACATATTTTATGTAGTCAAGCCAGTATATAGTGTTGGTCAGGCATGGAAAACTCAAACTGGGCTACTTATTACATGTGACCTCTTAAAAATAGTTAATTTTGTCATTTGTAATCATTTTAAATTTGAAAACTAGATATGGTAACTTAATATAGTGACAGATTAAAATAGGTAGGAGATAGACCAGGTTTAACTGTAGTTGTATATACATATATAATTACATCTTCATGGTACTTCGGCCACAATCCTTCATTTTTTTCAACACAAATGGCATGGACCACGTCTAAAATAACTTTGCCAATGTCAGTTTTTTATATTCCTCAGGAGAAGAAAAAGTTTTATGACTTGTTGAGCTAAGATAAGAAGTTCAACTCGATTTTGCCCATAACTTTCGGGTGGAAATTTTCGTCAAAACGACTATATGTGAGACTATTCATATATATGCCTGTTTTTGAAAAATCAATTTTGTTTAGGTCTAATATTAGAATGGGATTTATTTGCTTTGCAAGGACACCTACTGGGAATGCCTTCGTCGTATTTTTACGAATTTAAAAAAGTTTTCGTAGTTTAAAATGATAATATTGTTTCTTATTTGGTATAAATGAAGTCTGGAAGTATATTTAATAATAATTTATTAGGCTATCAAAAAACAAGTTTGGAGTATTAAAAAGTGAAGAAACAAATCAAAGTGTAGGCGGCGCGTTATACGTGGTACAAAAAGAGTAAATTTGTTTGCATGCAACATCTTTAGGAATAAAATACTCATAACGTGAGGCATGTTAAAGCAATGTTGTTCTTGTTTTGTGAAAAAATGTACTTCTAATCTAAAATACTATATTATATAAAAATCCTGCATATTGATTTGACTCCATAATTTTAAAGGAACACATGAAAAAAACATTTTTTTCCATATTTTACAAATTTTCAAGTAAAATACGCGCATAAAAAACTTTTTTGGGGGGCAATCGAAGGTTATTTTCTCGTTTAGATGAATAACCCCCAAAAAAATATCCAGCAATGCCAAATTACAAACTTGTGTTATTACGGTACAATGTAATGTACATATATATACATAATCTGTTGGTCTAGTATACATACTTCTATTGTACTTTTTTTATATATTAGTTTATAGAGCCTTGATTATTCCATCATTAAACACAATTATACGAATGAATAGAAACACTGTGGATATATACTCACCAAACATGAGATGAGGATCCTTATTTTGTTTCTGTACCTTAAATAATTATCATCCATTTTTTAATTCATTTTGACATCTGTTATCCCTATTTTTTTGTTATCCATATACCTTTATCTATATTTATTAAATATATACGTATAATCTGATATTAAAGGAAGTCTTTGAAATTTAATGGATATTGTGTAAGAGGGAGGAAATTGCAAAAGGATTGCAATTTAGTAAAATATTTAAGGCTGTCAATGCTTTTGAGTGCGTAGATAATATTTATTACGTCTAAAGACTCCACGATATCCTTGGACTTCTATTTATGTACATATATATGGATCTCTACATTCATATTAAATATTTTGAATGTGTTATGAATTTAAGCACATTATGACTTTCAAGGGTGCAAATCGTTCATTTAGAATAATGACAAATGTGGTGTTACCTTGTCGGCGATAATAAGTAGAAATACGAATTCAAATCACATTAAAATATGTTTATATCTTAGGTAGAGTGCCAAATGATGAATTGAATAGAGGGTATATGATAGTTGTAAATTCTAAGCAATTTTCGTACGTAAGGAGACAACCAAATGACTTGATAGCCCTGACTATATGACGAATGGTTAGGAACAAAGTAATTTAGATGTCATGAAGTTTCATAATATTAGCTACAAATAGCTATAAGCGTATAAAAAACATTAATCACACTCCGGATTTATGACTCGCTTTTTTAAACCGTTTATTCGTTAGTGAATTGGGATTTGATGTACTCCAAATTGTATTAAATTGATTTAAATATGTTTAAAATACCCGCTATTGTCAGAACTTTTTTTATCTTTTGAAGTATCCTTAAAAAAGGCAAATTTAAAATTCAACCTGCTTGATAAAAATAGAATTTTGAGTGTATTTGTTAATATCAAAAAGTTAGAGATGATATTAAACAATAAATTTATTCAACATGTCCTCCCTCAGCAGCCACCATCTTCTCCATCTTGCCCCTAAAAGATTTGCATGCCTTGATGACTTCCGCGGAATCGACAGCATTCCACTCCCTCGTAATGGAGCCCTTCAGGGCCACGATGTTCTTGTGGCTGACCTTGCACACCTCCCTCTCCAACTTCCCCTACCAGTAGTAATCACACGGATTGAGGTCGGGTGAGTTGGAGGGCCACGTGTTGCGATCCCAGAAAGTGATGTCGTGGGAGTTGAAGAGGTTAGTGGTCCTCATGGCGATATGTGCGGGCGCTGAGTCTTGTTGGAATATGAACTCCCTCCCAGCGTATCCTTCATCCAGGGGATGACGAACTCCTCCATGACTTCGCAGTACCTTATTGCGTTAACCCTTCCCTTGGGATTGAAGAAGAAAGGAGGCATCACCTCACCGGTGCTGCAGATGACACCCAGGGTCATCACGGATGCCGGGAACTTTGTGATGAAGACTGCAGGGATCTCGTCTCTCTCCTTGGCAAGCCACCTGTCATTCTGGACGTTGAAGCTTCTGTCGACAGTTCAGTTCTTCTCGTCGGAGAAGAAAATGATTCTTCCTCCATGGCTCTTCAGGTCATTGAGGAGACACTTACCGTTGGTGAGCCTGGTGGCCTTCATGGATGCCGTGAGGGTGTGCTGTTAGGCCATTCAGTATAACCTGTACCCGAGGTCCTCATTCACAGCCTTGGAGACCAGCTGCTTGCTCACTCCACGGTTCTTGGCCAACCTGGACAAGGAAGTCCCCGGCGAAGCCTTGATGGACTTCTGGAGGCCTTCAAGGAAGCAAGGAGTGCAGATTCGGTCACTTCTCATGTTGTGGACCTTGCGGCAGACCTTCCCCTCAGCCTCCCAGGCATTGAAGACCCACAACACCGTGGTCTTGGGGTAATTAAGAAGCTTGTAGATAGCAGAGGGCTTGTTTCCCGTGCGAGCCAATTCGAGGATAGCGTCTCTCCTTGCTTATTCCATGAAGACTATTGTTTGTTGTCAAAACAATTGTGGTGGGAGTTATAGTGTATTGTTCACACAACCTTTTATATTAGTATGATTTAACCCCAAATATCCACATTATGGATCTGGATGAAGTTTAAAGTAGTTCCAATTTATCGTGGACAGCCTGTACATACATTTACGTATTAGGGATGAATTATATCTATGCATGAATACTACATAGGGAACAGAAGACAAAAATTTGAAAAATAAAAAAAAAATAGACCCTTTCCTTTTTGAAAAAGAAAACCTTTTCAAAAAATGTCATTTTAGAAATACAGATATATTTATTGTCTAAATTAAAACGTATTTACTTCGCTGTCGATCCTCAATTCTCAGTGTTACTCTTCATTATTTATGTGTGCATGTACCTTATGTTTAAATTCTCTCTCCTAAAGTATTAGAGAACAAAACTTTGGAAAACAGAAAAACACTATACAGAATGTCAACTACAAAAACAACCTGGCACACGAGAAATAACTTATAAGTTGCAACAATACCTATCTGGTGATTAATTATTATATGTACGATATATATTTCGGTATATGTACCTACAAACAATGACGGCTTCATAAAACACCCAAGCTTCCGATCTGATTATCTAATTTTCTGCACTACTGCAAAACAAAAATGGTTTGCTGTAATTGATTTGCTCTTGACGGAAAGTAAAAGATTGCCGACACAAGTTTTCTCTTTTAATTTTCTATTTTTATAAAAAGAGGCTCTAATTTGAATCTAATAATAATAAAAAATAAATTGGCTTTCCATAAAAATATATAATTTGACAAATTATAAAAGGATTATAACATACATAGTTTCAACTGTTATAAATATCATCAAATACATATTTGTGCCTTATTATCTCGTTGAATTCTAATAAATAATTGCAAAAAGACCAAATCACAAGTAAGATAATCCCCACCCATGTTACATACATCTGCATGGATTTAATTAATGCACATGTATTTTAATCAAAATACCTTACATCATTAGAGTATCCATTAAAACGGCTATTTAGAAATGAAATTCCTTAAATTTTTTGTATGCATCACCTTAAAATCAATAATTAGTTAATGAAATATTATTCAAGTTGTTTAAGTGGTTTTTTAATAGGAATCCTTTTTAACCGAATATTCTTCTCCTCGTAAATTATTGTATTTTTGAAGTTTTATGTAGTATCCAGGATATTCATTAAAACAAAGAAGTAAAAACACGTGATCAATATTTGTACAAGACAGTGCTCGAGGCTTGTATACATTTTTTTATATACTAGGAGTGTTGAATATTACTCCATGACTTACTAAATATATACAGACCTTACATAAAAAGGATAACGTTATATCTACAATGCTTTGAGGTCCGGTCTCGCCCTACATTAAAAGAACATATTCGAATCGGACACAAAAAATGTTCAAAAGAACATCATAGATATGACCTGCTGAGATTTTCATCAATATATTAAAGTTTAAGGTTTAAAAGATGTTGCAAAACGAATATTTCGTCAAATTACCAATTAGACTACAAACTTGTACGCCTTTCTAGCTCATATTTTATACAACTGTAGTTAGGGTTCTATAAAATGATAACTATAACATGTCCAAGATTTTGTGTATTTGCAACCTAAACAAAAAAAAGATCCAAAATGTGATCACAATTATATTTTGTCTTAAAGACAAAATATCCAAATATAATGTTATCACTATTACAGGTTTTAATGAAATTGAGATTAACAATTGGATTTCTTGAAGAATTATTAGTATAGTGGATAATCGTACATATTTTTAGCTCACCTATTTTTTGGATTTAGCAACCTCAACAGTGTTTTTTCTTCTCCCTTCTTCTCATCATAATTATTTTATTACAGAGAACTTAACTTCCTTTTCTATTTTTTATAAACTACCTTGTGTTCCCATGCATCTTGAAATATCAAGTTTTATGTGGCATAAATTTAAATTATTACAAAACTTATAGTATTTTTGTATTACTTCTTTTCGTAAGAAATATTTTAACAGATACTATCTAAATTGTAAATTTCCAATTTATTAGAAGTCCTCAAAAATCCATTTGATAATCCTCAAATCCCTCTTGGGACTGAGCCTTTTTAGTACATTTGTGTTCTTAATTATACTGGATTATATGTCGATGTCACAGTTTAAAATATTAGGGTTTTGTATTTAAAGAACTTTCTGTGGTTATTGATGATTTATGGCCCAATTCTCTCAATTTAATTGGTTTGATTCAAATAGTGTTTAATCAGCATTCTTTCCGATAAAAAAACACATTTTTTTTTAACTGCGTCATTATTCCCTTCCATGCTATTAAAAACTCTAAGACAGAATCAGAGTGTCTGGCGGTGTAAATCTCCGTTTGCCACCACTGGCATCCATTTTTTTTTTAACTTTAGAGGTAGAATGTTGGTACTTGCAAATTAATTCATTACTTTTCTGTTTATACTATAACCAAAGGAAAAGTCTTTATACTGCAAGTCCAAGTCAAGTCTCAAGTTTTTACTATTCAAATCAAAGTAAATGAATATTTTTATCGAGTCCAGTTCAAGTTCTCTGAAAATAAAAGATACTTTTAAATAGTATCTTAAGCTATATCCAGTAAAATAACTGAAATGACTTTCGAGTCCAAGTCGAGTTGCAAGTCTTAAATTTTGAGTCCAAGTCAAGATTTTAGTTTTTTATTGTGCAATCTAGTCAAGTCGCAAATCTTGAAAAATTAGAAAATCGAGACCAAGTCCTCACCTCTGGTTTGAGGTGTATAGTATTCTAGACTTTCAAAAATGAGCACAGCCGTATGCTAAGAATCAAATTCAATATCTACCATAATTGTCACTTTCATTTTTTCTTTGGTACAATTAAACCTCTTCATGATGGAATTGATTTTTGATGTATTTCATTATGTTGAAATACTTCAGAGAGCAATCCTACGTTTTTAATTACGTATACAAAAAGCAAAAATATATTTAATAAATAGACAATAGCATAATTTACGCATTCAACATTCATAAAATGAAATATAATTATTATATAAAAGCGTGTGCATGACTTGCAATCCAATTGATATTAAACAGTTCGTTGATCTATAGGATAAATTGCCCTTTGGTGAGAGCTTTACCATTTCAGGACAAAAAATGTTATATTATTGGATTTTTTACCAATAATTGAACGTTTAGTAAGTATTTTATCCTTGATAAATACAAATTAAAATAAAAAATTAATTAATAGTACAACCATATCATTGATATATAGGAAACTCTATTCAATATTTGCGTGTACTTATGAAAGACGAACCTTGAGTATTTTTTGGGGAGTTAGAAGGGTACTCAGAGTGGAATTGAAGATCAACATCGGAGTAGTTATTGTCAATGTCCTTGTTTATTTTCTTCTGTCCCTTGTCACAGATGATTGAAGCTGATCATCTACAATGCCATGATAGCTAATCTGCTCTCATCCCAAAAAAATATTGCAATGGTTAGGGTTACCTTGTTGATTTACAGTTTTTTTAATATACCCATAATGCTTACGATTTGCACAACTAGTTATGAGTGTCAGTCCTTGTTTGCCTAATTGTAGAATTGAGGCTCGATATCAGAGTAATTCTTGTCTATGTCTTCGCTAGATAGGGAGTGGGACTTGTGTTTATATTTTCCTTTCATAGCTGATTGTAGCTATTCCATTGAAACGTCATGAGATAAGGAAGCTGCTCTCCTCTAAAATGTTATCATAATTGTCAGGGTGACTACGTTAATTTTTGGGTATATTTTAGCATACAAATAGGTCATACTTTATACAACTCAAAGGAAGAATATATATATTTTTATCTTGGATAAAATAGAGACACTTTTTGTAAATATTTAAATTAACTTTACATATATAAAATAAGGTGTGTGAAAAATCAAATCATAAAAAATAAAATATGCAATTTTGAATCATGTCATCATCATATTTGGGACGGATCAGGTGGCCAAAAAATGGGCGTTTTCAAGACAACAATCTCATTTTTTCGAAAGCAATATAACATGTAATACACTAAAAATGGCTTGAGAGGCTTCAAACTTTTCCAAAGTCAGCTTTTTGATTGTCTCCTTAGGAAAGGTATTTGTGCTGGGGGGGGGGATATCCTTCTGAAAAAGGAACAGCAGTTTTGTTACAATACCAACATTTTGTATTGTTATTTCGATACTTTTTCAACTTAAGTACATTAAAAATTTTGCTAGGAGGAACTAGAGAGGTATTTACAAGATTTTTGTTTCTAGTAATAAATTGAGGATCTAGATCACCTGGGGGAATAAACTAATTCAGATTTTGGAGAGATCACATCATTGGCACGACAATTTTTTATGAAGAAATGGTACTGTTTGTGAACTGGTTTACATACCAACTTTATATATAACACTCTGAAATGTGTCAGTACCCAGGTACCACAAGAGTCCCAATATACCGAACAACACTACGGCAAAGGCTAATGTACAAAATATATTGCATCATTTAAAAGAGAGAAATTGGCAGCTTAAATAACATTGATACATATGGTTCTATAATATCCATAATGTTCATGTTCTACATAACTGTATAATTATCTACTTAAACGTTTTGAATAAATTAAAGAAGTAATATAATTACTTTAAAGAATGTATTTGACGAGAAATTACACAAATATATATATATATATGTATAAGTATATCATAGACTCCATTTTATACCTATATTTGCCTTTAAATTCAGAAGTATTCATCTTTTTCTTTTCATAAAATAAAATTTTAATGTAGATTATATGGAAAGTTTATATTAAATGCTTCATTGATTTTTGAATATATTTTTGGGAGTATTTGAACCTTAATGAAGGATAAAGGTCAGGATATTGTGTATTTAAAAGTAGTGCAATAACTCAAATTGCGAGTAAATAAAGTACTCATGCTTCAAAATAATATACAAAGATTTATAACTTGCAATAAAGTAATAAACTATAAATAAAGATGTTAAAATTTTTCAAAATATTAGCGAATATACGTTGATTAATATTTAGGTATATTTATTAAAATGTGGATAAGCATTTTGAAAATTCCAAACATATTAACAAGCAAGGAGTACTTTAATTGATATAGTACACGCATGGATTACAACAGACAATCATAGGAACAAAATAAAATATTTTTCAGTGTGCTATACATTAGTCGTCCTAATATTTCCTTTTTCTTTTCTAAAACCTTTTATACTGACCCATTATGAATGGATATGTCAATATATTATTTTAAAGAGTTGTTTTACTCTTCAAATGTATTAAGTGCTAATTTTTTTAGATCGTTGTTTTTCCCCAGGATGTAAAACAAGTCATTCAGGGGAATATATAATAATCACTTGAGTTCCCATTGAATACCAAGGAGAAGTAAATAAATAATGTCCATCAAAAAGTTGGGGTCAATTAAGTTTATCCTTCAAATAGCAAGATAAATCTAACACTAGATTCCTTAAAATAGGCAATATAGGCCGTCTTCTATGGATCATCATAAATAATATTGTATTTTTATTTGCAAGCAATTTCTATGAAGAAAGATGGGAAAACTATATGGAGATGAAAGATTGAATAAACAAAATATCAAATAAGCGTGCATATTTAATCATATTTTCCGTAACAAAGCAAGTAAAACTACCGCAAAAATGCTCTCTTTATTTATGTAAACACTGATATAGAAAAAAAAAAGACCGTGCTCCGCAAAGTAATTACTAATATGTGAAAGAAAGATTATACTATTCATCAAAGAAACATCAAAATTCAATAGACCATTCTAAATATTTTTTACTATATTAAAAGTATGTAAAACATTATTTAATAAAATCTTTCTCATTAATATTTTTTTTTCTCGTCTCCCTTTTTTCGTTTTCTTATTTTGTTTTTAAAAAAATGTTTCCATAGTTAAATACAATATATATTTGTGAATGTTTGCATACTTAATCTTCAGGCGTGTTGTATTGGTAACCTTTAGAGATTTTAAAAGTTTAGTCTAGATTTCAATATACATGTTTTTTTCATTTTATGATTGAATTTTCAATAAAAAAAATAGAAAATATTGTTTTCCCCGTTTTTTTCATTGAATTATTTATTTGTTACAAATCATACTCAACCTTTTAATAGATCTAATTTTCCAAAACAATCTATTGATTACACTATCCAACAAAATCACATTTTTTCAGCAATAGAACAGCATATGCTCAACATTAGTAGAATTTTATTCCTTGATTCCAAATATGGTCTTTTTTTTCTGTTAGTCTCATGGCCTTCAGAATAAAGCCATAATTTTTTTTGTTATTTGTGGCTATTTTTAAATTTCAAATCTTTTTTTAAGCACTGGATGTTAAAGATAGGGATAAATTATGTGAATATATTTCAAAACTTAATGTAAAAAAATTATCAAATCATTTTTAAAATGTATGTATCATGCTCAGATGTAACTCAATTTATCTTTGTTTAAAGTAGGGGTTTTTTATTCAGAGGCTCATACGTTCAAGAGGAATATATTCAAAAAGTTTAAAATTATCATATTTGATAGCTGACAGTCTGAACTTTAACGAAAAAAACTTGTTCCAAAAGTCTTTATATCGTTGTTAATTTGAGGCAAGACAACGACAATATTTTAAGGATAAAACTAATTTTTAGGTTGATCTCATAAGAGAAGTCCATATATTTACATGCCATAGAAGAGAAGAATAGAAGAATGGTAGAGAAAGAAAGAGAGAGAGAGAAAAAGAAGATGGCAGTACTTAACAAGTGAGAAATGAAATCCATCTAGAGAGTAGGAACTCGAATGCCGGATCGGTATTCAACAATGGAGCAGACTGCCTGTGTGGGAAAGAATCCCTGGCAACGAAATTCCTGCTGATCTGCCCTTGTTTTGTGAGGAATTATTCCGAGGACTCCCTTGAATGTCCGTCTTTTGGAATCCCTCACTCACTACGGATCTACAACGAGTCATCAGGTGTCCATTGAGCTCCCAAAAAGAAAAAGGCCAAAAATCAATTGGTAGTTTGTCAATTCCTCTCAACTAAGGAATTATTACTCAATAATTGTCCAGCATTATTCACAGCTTAAGAAGAGCTAACTATGATTTATTTAATCAATGTTCAGAAGAGGAAAAGAAGAAAAAACATCGACAGTTGGCAACAGTCCCTGAGTTATATCTGTCAGCAGATATATTGTACATCGAAGTTACAAACACCTACTTAAAAAATTATGGTCACAAATTTTTTTATAATTTTCACATCCCTAACCATGAATGCAAACTGAATTATAGAATAAGATACTTCTTAGTCAAGATGTTTAGTTAATTGGGAGTGACTAAAAGTTAGGAATACTGTTTTATATCCTAATCTTAACTGATTCAATAATAATAAAAAACAGACACTCATAAAGTGAGGATTTACTGTACTATGTAACCCCACTTCCTAAAACAATATTTTTTTTAATTTGAGTCTAACTCAATAGGTTGGTATAGAAACTTATTTGCAATCAATTTAATTTTAATGATGGACTGTATAAGAGCTGCTAATGTGCTATTTTATTGTATACCATTACAAAAATACCATTTTGCTATCAGTGTTGTCCAAAGGATTATATGAATTTTTATTTGGAGTGGGGGATTGGTTTTTGGAATTTTAAAAATTAAATTTCATATATTTGAATTTTTGGAAAAAAAGTTCAAATATATAATTTGATAATTAAAATTCAAAAAAAAAAGTTAGAAAAACATTTATTAAATCTGAATAGAAATCCTTTTGAATATGTGTATTCAAGAGGATTATTACTTAAATAAAAATAGAAAATATAAATCACAATTACATCATTAATTAATTAAATATATCATACTTACAATTAACATAAGTCCATTAAATATATAACTAATAATTAAACAAATCCACATTAATATAATAATTAATATCCTACGATCAGGGATGACTCTCCTCTTTTCTCTTCTTCAAATACACGCATCATTCTTCTTCTTCTCTTCATATCAGCTGACGAACAGGGATATCTCAAAACAAGAGTAACATATATTTTTCTCCCCCTCCATGATATTTAACTTATCAAATTCAATCACAGTATCCCCCAGACACTACATTATCAAATTTTCGTTTTTTTTTCGTCCTCGTCGACCTTCTCAACTCAATATCTGATGATCTACAAGTCGCTTTATTTTCTTCATCAGCCATAAAAGGAATGAACGTCCCGTTAACATTCATCGTCCTTATCAAAGGGTCCGTGAATTTTCGTAGAAAACGTCTATTTCTTAATGACACTCTACCTGATCCGTGAACTTTCACGATGTATTGATCATTCTCCCCGATTTCCATAATTTTACCTGTCCTATCCCATTTAGTTGGATGAACACCATATTTATTTTAAATCAGCACTACATCTCCAATCTCTAAGGGTTTTTTGAATATCGATCCAGTCGTTGATTTATCGTGGACCATACTGACTCTAGCCCTAATAGCTCTCTCCCTTAGATCCCAAGCCTCTCGCCATTTAGGATCAATTTGTAAATTGGAGAATTTAGGGCAAGTTTTGTCAAGTCTGGGCAGGGTATCAGACACATGTGTTCCAAAAATTATTTGTGCTCGAGATATTCCAGTCAAGGGATCTGGCGTATTTCGCACCGTTAGAATAGCTTTCAAAAATGCATCCGTATTCAAGGTACCATTTTGTCCTATGTTATCATATAAAATTGTTTTTACTTTTTTTTCTGCGACCTCAGCTCTTCCATTTGATCGTGGGAAGTATGAAGAAGATGTTCTATGAGTGATTCCCCACTTTTCTAAAAATATTCTTGTCTCTCCACTCACAAACTCGAGTAAATTATCACTGAATAATTCTTCCGGAAATCCAAATGTACCAAAAAAAAATCTTAGGCTCATTATAAGCCCTCTTGAGCCACTTGAATTCATTAAAGATGTGTCAAATATATCTGTCCATCCACAGAATCTGTCAGCAACGACCAGATATTTGTTGCCGATTATGTCACAATAATCGGCTACGATAGCTTCGAATGGTGAATTTGGAACCTTGGGCATGATTGGTGGATATTTGATTCGTGACGGGGGCAATTGAATTGCATATTGTAGATCGATTTTCCATATCTTGGACATCTTTCGTGATACCAGGCCAGAACACACAGGATGATGCGTGACTCGTCATGGTTGAAACACCTAGATGAGCAGAATGAAAAACTCATAATATCTCAATACGAAGATCTTTTGACACAACGACTCGATCTTGATACATTATAACTCCATGCATTTTATAAAGAAATTCACGTACAGGATCGTATTCATCAATTTCTTCAGGCAAGCAATCCCCACATTCTCCACTTTTAAGAAATTTGAACAAAGCCAATGATGCCTTATCTTTCTTTGTTGCCTCAACAAGTCTAGGCCATGTAATACTACATATAATTTTTTGTGATCTATCAAAGCCATAATTATTTCCTCTTCTTCTTCCATCGTAGGGGCATTGTTCGCAATGGGGTTCCTGGATGTCGTGGCAGCCACTACATTAGTAATTCCCAGAAGATGGACAATTTCGAATTTCCACATTAGTGTTGGTTGCTTAAGTCTTAACAACCTCATATTGGAAATTTCATCGAATGTTCTGTCTCCCAGTAATTTCATCAGTGGCTTATCATCAGTAAAAATCAATAGCTTGTCGTATCCCTGGGTAAAGTGTTTAGTTTGGTCCAACGCCGAAGCAACCCTAACATCTCACCTCCACTGGTGCATAGCGTTTTTCTGTTTCAGATAGAAATCGCGATCCCACAATGGTAACCTTCCATCTATTTAAACAGATATCAGGAAGTTTGGATTCACATTTGAAGTGTTTCTGACTTACAGGGAGCGGGGATCAAATTGTCGCCTACTTTAAACCTTGATAACTTGAAGACGACATTATCAAATAAAAAACTGGTTACTAAATAGGAAAGCTATTCTTATCAGCTGACGATACGTAGTTCAGTTAGTATCATGCCGTCATCATATCAGGAGATAAAGAGCTATAAGTGGAACGAGGAGCTTTCGAGGTCCGCCGTAGTCATGGCATTGGTTAATAATGGAGGTGAAATCTCCAATTCAACGATTGCTTCAACCTTAGGAGTGAATTAACGGACTGTTCAGTGTATCCGTAAGAAGCTAGAGGACACCTGGGATGTTGGTGCCACCATAAAGAGGGCACTCAAGGAGGAGGGCGCCGACAGGAAGGTCCGGGACACCGACTTTGTCGACAAGGTGAAGAAGATGGTTGAGGATGACCCTACCAGATCCATGAAGGCCAGAGACAGGCCTTGGGTGTGGCAACAGGACTCAGCACCCTGACATGTGTCCAAAATCTCCATGCAGTGGTTAACTGAGAACTGTTATGACGTCGTAACCACAGATTTGTGGCCTCCTAACTCTCCCGACCTTAATCCTTTGGACTACTTTGTCTGGGGCTATGTCGAGAGACATACCAATAGACATCCCCATAGCACCAAGGCTAGCCTGATGGACTCCATCAAGGAGGTATTCGGCAACATGGACAATGAGATGGTCAGAAGAGCCTGCGGCTGGTTCAGAGGCCGTTATTGATGCCAACGGTGATTATATCGAATGAATGGCTACTATATACTTATATGCTCGTCATAGCTTTGATTTTCAATAAATCCCCGCTCCCTTTAGATAATATCCTAGTCCCGCAATAGACAAATCAGTTCTAAGACAGGTTGGTTTACTCTGATTGAATATTTGAGATCCATGTTCAATTTTCTTCACTATTAAGTCTCTCGCTTTCAAAAACGCTTTATTCAAGGAATCATTCCAATGGAAAATCGTCTTGGGACTTAGAAATGGCTTGAACGGTTCCATTATCTCTTTCAATCTGCCGTTATTAGCAATTTATTGACAAGACCAAACCAAGATCTTATATCCGTTATTGACTTTGGTGTAGGAAAAGACCGAATTGAAACAATAAATTTTTGTAGAGGTCCCATCCGATCATCAGAAATCTTAAATTCAGCCAAATCAACTGCCTTGCAACCAAATTGGAACTTTGTCTCATTTAAAACAATCCCCGACCTCCCTACATTATCCAAGAAATCAATAATCCTACACCAATGATCTACTAAGCATTCATCATGTAGAAGAGTGTCATCAATACAGCGAACCCTTGTTGGGAAATCAACCATAATCTCATCCAAGCGTCTTTTGTAACCATCCCCACTCGATACGAATCTTTGTGGAGCTCTTTTATATCGAAACCTACCGATTGGAGTTATAAAAGGGAGTCATATGTCGATATTCCTCCCTAATAGAAACACTGGTGGAAACCATTCCATGTATCCGTCACAGTCTTAAATTTATTGGCTGGAATAGATCCTGCCATTTCAAAGGGAGACCTCATTGCATGAGTCTCCCTTTTGCAATATTTATTCAATGGAGACATATCAACTGTCCGTCTCGGATATCCATTACTTTTCCTCATTATAACAATTTTGTGGCACCATTCACTATGTTCTCCCATGGGTACCCGTTCAATAATTCCGATACCCAAATCATTCATCAGATCCTATTCTACCTTATCTTTCCAAGGTATCGGCACAGGTGAAGGTGTATGGACAGCTTTAGGAACATAGTTGTGTTCTAAAAGAATTTTGATTGGATGTCCTTTTATATTTGGTAAATTTTGATAATATTGGGGCATATTTTTGGTAGTACATTCAATAGAAAGAGATGTTGCCTTTTCCAGTGGCTCTGAGCGCTTCCTGCAACCACAATCTGCTCTTGTATCACTCACCGACTTTGTGATTCATGCATTCAATGGTGTCGGAAATGAATCACCTATAATATTTCATTGTTCCAACAAATCTATTGATAAATATAAACTATTTCGTTTGAGGACTAATATAAACCATTGCGCCTCCTTCGTTTTTATTTGCTCCAGTTGTCTCTCTACGCAATAATATGGTACTCTCGATGTCAATTGGCTTATCATTAACGGCTGTGGCACGATCTTGGACTTTTATAAGTTCTTTGAGTCGTAATCCAACATTCAAGAACTCGCTACGACCCCAAAGACATAACTGGGCACACGTGTCCGCTATTGCTTGGACAATGATAGGACGCATATGGGGGTACTTGTACCCAATTGACTGGTAATTTAACTTATTAGTGAGTAGCTTTACACCACTCACTTGAGGCTGCTCCTCAGGTGCAGTCCTCCTCCATGAGTTATTTTATATGTTAGATGCGTTTTCTTTTATATATAAATAACTTTTAATATTTTTAATTTTGTAGTGAAAAGTAAAATTTCCTTAATTGTGTGTGTGTGGGGGGCTCTTCTCCAATTCCCGTTTCTGATTAATTGTCCTATCACTATTAGAGATATAATGAGTAGAAGGAAAATAACCACCATTGAACGAAGTTATTAATGTAATTTATGCAAACCAAAGACATTAAAATGAATTACCAATAGCTTTTTTTTATGATTTTATAAGTCTTAAATAATGCTATATGAATATAGCAAAGTTTGTCAGCTTGTTTATGTGTGGAGTGGACGCTTGATATTTTCGAACTAAATCACTACTTGATCTAAAAAATAACATAAGCAACTAGTGTGTGTGACGCATAGTGCGCCATATTAAAAATAAATATTTACAAATAAAACATCTAATTTTATTTTTTTTAAATAATGTTAAGTTATACGTTGGAGGCATTATATTGTAAAAAGGATATATATACATATCTTATTACAAGACAGATTTACTAAAAATATTGTTTAAAAAATTTCCTCTAAAAAAAAGAACGATATTAAAAGTATGATTTAATTTTTCTTTCAAATAATTATGATTTTTTTTTATATATTTAAATTTAAACTTATGCAAAATTATTCATAAATATATATAATAAAAGTGAAATTATATATATGGACTATACAATCAACGTGTGTAAGAAAAACTCCATATTATAGTCAGTGATGCATAAAACATCTGACGATATGTAAAAATATATGAAACAGAAAACGAACGTCGTAATCCTTACAATTTAAAGAATATTTAAGAAGAGAGCAGCTTAGTTGTGATGACGTTTCATTAAATGAGTTGCGAAATCAACACAAAAACACACTCCGTATACCGGGTGGTCTATTGAAATATGAGCACATACTAATTCAATAATTAATTAAGGTGAAGTACTTCAAATTAATTCATATTTTGATATATTCGATCATAATCCATTCGTTACAAAACAAAACAAACTTGAGCTCTTGAGCTTACGTACAAGTCGAGAAAATGAGACTTGAGCGGATCGACGAATTTGAATTTGCGCACTCCAATCAGTTGGGAGTCTCCAGGACCACCCTCTACACCGTCAGTAAGCCCAAAACGTTGGGAGCAAGAATAGCTCTGTCAAAAATGCCAAACTGGACCCAGATGAGTTAAATACAACAACCAGGCGAATCCCCTCAAATCTGCGAGGGCCCATGCAAGAGATCTCGTAGTTTCACACCAAACTGTCCAGAGAGCTATAAAAAAATGAGTGAAAAGAGCCTAGTGAGGATGAAGAGGCCACTTTTGACAACAACAATATAAAAAAAAACATCTCCTCCGTTGCAAGACTCTTTTGAACTCTTTTTGACACTTTGGCCCCCATACAGCCCTAATGCCAACCCCTTTGACTACACCTTTTGCGTGAATGGCAAGGAGAAGGCCTTCAATTCCTTCATCCAAACACCGAGTTCCTCAAAGCCACTGTCAGCCAGAACTGGACAGATGACTATAGTTGCCAGGAAACAATCATTCCTACCAAGGGCGGCTACATTAATTATTAAGAGAGCTCAGCCCCACATTTACTTATATTATCATTTTTTTCAAATTACATTTTTTCAAATTACATCTTGTTGAAGTTTAAAATTCAAAGTGCTTCGATTTTAATGGACCACTCGGTATAGGAAGGTGGTATAGACTAGAATTACTCTTATGCCAATCGTCAATTTTACTGAGAGTTTATCAAAGACTTACCTTTCATGAGCACAAGTTCAAGTGATTACTTTATACTTATATATAAAAAGCTTGTTTATATATATTGATCATAATAAAATCTATATAAATCATTCAAGGTTTGTCTGAACAGTCAATAGACGGCCACTTTTTAAGTGTGCGCCTAATTTCTTAGAACTACTTGATTTAATAAGTAAAAATGTAGCAACGAGCGTGTGTAGTTTAAAGTTATAAATCAAATGGCGGAACAAATAATACGTTATCACTATTTATACAAGGTAGTTCCTAAGGCAATTTTTTTTTTGTTGCTTGGAGAGTTGGACACTAACGGCGCAATATCCATGAATTCACCTTTCTGACTGAATTAAAAAGGTAAACTCTGTTGATGGACAAAAAGTTGCATACTACTTAAGGGAAAACGACCAAAAATCACATAGTGACGTCATCAGGGTGGATCATACAAAAAGTGATATCTTACCTTGGGTCATGAATCTACTCTGGCTAACCAAGGTTAATAGAAATACAAGGTTATACCTGATGTAAGCGGGCTTGCCACAATTTTCAATTTGATGTACCGTACCGACTGCTGGGCAAGACAAACGTTTCGTCATGGAATAAAATAACGGTATATTAACATCATATGATACTAAAAATTCTATGTTGTTAATAGTAACAGTATATACTCTTTGAAGTTACAATTAAAAAGCATGCGGAAGTCAAACATCAGTCGGAAAAGCCTTGTATTTCTATTAATCTTGAAGCTAACTGCGTTTTAAAGCTAATCTTATTTAAAAAGGAAAGTACATTCTTATATTCTTTAACAAAGTGTATCTGTCTTTTTGTCTGTCTGTTGACACTTAATATCTCTAAGGAATGCAATTGCTCCCCCTAGTACATAATAAATAAGTAACTTTCATACACCAAAATAAAATGACAACATCAATTAATTCTTCATTCTTAAATGATATAACGCCTTAATGAACAATACCTGGAGCGTTTGTTTGTAAATTAACTTTGTTTTCAACACTCCTAGTTCCTTAAATTGTCAATCCCATCAACTTTGATCATGTTATTACCATCGATGATGATGTGACCTTTAGATACCAAAAAAAAGTATGCAGTTTTATCAATAATAATAATAGACTGAATCAAATAATCCAAAACATTTAAAAACAGATTTTGTTACATACGTATTAGTATTGGATCCGAGTTTTAACTATCGAGTTCAAGTAATTGAATATTGAGTCGAGTCTAGCTTAAGTAAAAGCATCAGACGAGGAAAGTTATTTTTTCTTCCATTGAATGGATAAAATCTAAGTACTACAATTAGGCCAGTTAAGACTACCTCAATTAAACCAGTCAATTAATTAATTTAGAAAATATTGATTTGCATAATTGGAAATTATTTCAAAAAGTTATATCTATAAAATTACAACAAATTATATGTAAAGTAATTTGAGTTTCTGTCATTTTGTAGTTATAGTTATTAACATATGAGCTGAATGAACAATACCAATTATATATATATATATTGATATGTTAAACCTGTATTGAACTATTAGGCCAGAGGAAACTGAAAGACTGACCCTTTAGGGAAGATGACTTCTAATCCAGGTTTCATTTTTTATAACAGTTCTTATTTTTAAAACTTGGTAGGGCCCTCTTAAAAACTAGTGATACGCTAAAAAAAAAAAGGTACACGTTAGACCAGATTTGACTAATGTTAAAAAGAACAAAAGCAGGAAAACTAGGCACCAATTAAACTAAATAATAAGTATCTCCCCAAAATATGACAACGAAATTTATAAAGAATTACCCAATAAAAATGTATAAATAACTAATGCAGATAAAAATAAACTATTCTCACATATTTCGAGTTTTGACTTAGGCACATTACTACTGGGGTGTGAGTGCTACAGACCTTGACGAAAAGCTTGTTGTCCAATCTGTGGAAAGGTATTTTTTTAGTAATTTATTATGTAGTTGTCACAATTTTGAAATTAAGAATTTTCTGTATTCAAAATTATGTCTTACTTTAATTTTTTTCTTTTTGTCAAAATGACTGTAAAATTTATCGTCCTAACAGAAAAAAAAATTAAAGTTACATTTTTTTTGCTAAGAAAAATTACTTTTTTATCCATTTTTTATTTTAAAAAAGAAAAGGTGATTCGATATAATTTTATGTCTTAAATATTTTTCAATATCCAATTTTGTCTCTTGTCACTTTTAAAAAAAAAATTGCCAAATTTTGGCAAATATAAACACACAGAAGGCCCCTCCAAAAAAAAGTTTGATATTGCCCTGATTCGAATTCAAATTATTGTGGAGTTTTTCAAATAATATTTTGCCCAAACTCCAGTAATTTTGACAGAAAAAAAAATGTAAATCTAAATAAGGTTTATTTTTTTGTTAGTTCGAGTAATACTCAAATCCAACACTAATACATGTTGTGGCATGTGAGTGTTTCTTTAAATGTATTTAAGTAGAATTATAAAATACATAGTTCATTCAAATCGTATTAAACTAACTAATAAAAACAAGAATAACAAAATTGTTGAGCAATCTGATACTTTTTATATATTGTGCATACTTTATATATACATATTTTTATGTAAATTGGTATACGTTCAAATAATATGACCTACCAGTATCTTAAAAAACAGAAACACGAAATTAATATTGTCATCCAGTTCATTTGAAGAATGTTTGGGAGAAAATAATTTAGATATATAGATGATACATGGACATTTCGAGCTCTCTGGACTCCAAGCATTTGAATAAAAAAGAGTGACGGCTCTAAGACACGACTTATTTTTAAAATGGATTAAGCATTGTTTTCAATAGTGACAGATCCTATACTTATAGCTTCCGGATTCCAATCATGACTGTTAAGTGATGTGTCCCTGTATGCCTTCGATTATATTACTCTTTCCTTAGACCAAGATAGGGTAGTAGTTGTCAACTTAATCGTCAACTGGTAAAAGGCTAAGTTACTTTAAAAACTAATTTAAAGATTGACATATCTTCTTAATAAAATTATTTATCTCTTCAGGATATTGAAAAAGGATGTTGTGCCTTCAGTGGAGCCAAACCTTCCTCTCTACTTCCCTTCTCCTCACCCTCTTCCAAGACCAACCCAAGCATCCACTAGTGGCCTACGACTCCAGCTCGAAAATGAGGGTCAGGAAGCCTTTGAGCTCAAAATGTTAAAGGAAGAAGAGGCGCGAACCGTTAAGGAGCTTTATGATAAGTTGTAACTTGCAACATTACAGTTCGGATTTATACTAATTTAATTCCCCAAATTGGCCCTTGTTAATCTGGAAGTTACTTGAAGGTAGGGGCCTGTATATTAAGGCTAGCTTCGAAATCCAAGAAGGCCTTACCTTTCAAATTTTTCATGGGCATCATACGCTAAGCAATAGTTCAGTCTCCTACTGTCATACAACAAAGGCTAATGTCATCAAATCAGTAACTGAAGTAATCAACATTGCTGTGTATTTAGGATAAAAAGAGTTATTGAATAATTAAGAGACTTATGAAATAAATATGAGCTTATTGAACAAACTACTTGCATCCCCAGACTTGGAGCCAATTCATTTTTCAAAATTGTCTTTCATCATAGAACAGATGACATTACTCTTCAAGACCCCCAAAAGAAGGAGAATTACACCTTGTCTTCTGTTGCAAAATCTCAGCACGCCCTCATTGATCAAATCTGCAAGTCTAATTGCCTTACAGTTCCATGTCTCAAGTATTTTATAACTCTCTTTACTGTAGTTACCGTAGAGAATGGACTACCATCATCTATAGTTAAATATCTTGGAACAAGGATCAAACAAATTAACAACAGAGAGCGTAATGTCAATCTTATAATCGATGAGATCTACTTCGAAGAAAGAGTCCAGTTTGTTAGAGTAAGGTTATTGGGGTGTGAGAACAATCAAACAACTAAAATAGTCCTTACATTTATGATCAAAACCATTGAAGGAAACTACATGGATGTGGTAGCCCTTATACCGGTTGCCAAATTAAACGCTGAATTCCTCTTCAGCAAATATACTCTAATTATGATAACCCTCAATCAATTCGGATTTATTGTTGCGGCTGTATTATTTTATAACTACCTAGTCATCAAGAAGTTCCTCACTCATTTTCTCTGTGGTGGTGAGCTCCAGACTTCAATTACTCACCCATACAATATCAATAGAAAATTTCATCTCATCTTCGACCCTGCACACAATTTTAAAAATATTTATAACCGCTTCCAAAGGCAAGAATACTTCAGCATTCCCCTGAACCGTCTAGGAGTTAAATCATCATTACACCCTAACTTTGATCATATCAAAGAAATCCATCATAAAGAGTCAACATTTAAAGTGAAGCAAGCATACAGGCCCTCGATTCAACAGCTCTTGACAAGACAAATGTGAAGTTAGCGGATGCTGTTTTTCAGAAAAGAATTCCAACAGGAAGACTGGTCACTAAAGAAAACCAGCTTAGACAGTCCTTCCTCTCTGTCTGGGAAGAGAGCAGTACAAGAGGTATGACTGCAGAAACTTTTCTTGCAACTAAACACACATGTCCTGCTGCAGCAGATCCTACCGAGTACTTACTCATCAAATAAGAGGAGAATTTCGTATACATCTTACTTGCCAAGTTCCAGTCCGACAAGTTCGAAAAGGTTTGGCTGTTATAGACAGCTTCGTGGAGCAAACTATTATATCAGTGTTTGACAAATTTTGGAGGAAGAAAAGAAGATCAGGATCAAATCTCTCGTGAAATTTAATAACATGACTATATCGGAGGTCAAAGATGTGTTGGCAGATCCTGACGTAACAAAATCGAGTACCATCTTTACAGATGGGTAGCCTTCACACCTTGAGACAATGTCCACTCTCTCAAGAAGAAGATCAAATGTGCGGCATGCAGGTCATTGTTAGCTCATTGGCATCATGAGCAGAGGAGGTCTGTCGGTACCAACATATATATATTTTTTCCCAGGTGCCTCTATACTCACTCTCTGTTTACCTTCATCACCTGCCAGCCAGAAGAAAAGAACTGCTTACTCAACAAACCAAACCTAAGATTTTCTTTCGTAGCTACATTCAATGAAAAAAATCTTGACAGCACAGAAACTACAATCGAAGCAATCGTTGATACTGTATGTGATCAAGGTCACAAATGGGTAAGCATTCTTGCCAAGATTTCATAAATCATCTGCTACGTGATAAGCAAAAATTTGGTTTCTTAAGTCAATGACAACATTCAACAGGAAGGCAGAAAAAGATCATCTGAAATCAAGTTCAAATCGATAAAGGTTGCCAAACTTCAATCTGATAATGTTTAAGTCATGAACATTAATTTTTCTGATGTGTGCATCTATTTTTGTTAATGTAAATTATATTGGTGATATATTGCAGCCTATTTAGTTTTGAATTCTTATTAATTGTCCTATTATGAATAAATATTTAAAGATTCTAACTCGTAGAATCTGTATTGAAAAACCTTATTAATATATATGTAGTGTTCAGCTACTTTGAGTACACTCATGACAACTGTTGAGAGAAAATATATAGCATCTATATTTATTTTAAAAAACTGATCGTGAAACCAATATGTCCCCTCTTCAAGAATTAAAAAATAAGGTATAATATTTCTGGAAAATATTTAAGACTCTTGAGATTAAAAACTAGAAAATAATATTGCACCTATTAGTATTCAGACGACAGATGCAAAAAAAAAAGCTTATGACTCTATCTATTATAGACAGGGATGTGTTGAGATATATAAAATATAAGTTGCCGGTATGCTAAAAAAAGAAACCTTAAATCAACATTAGGGTGATACATTTGCCCCAGCATTATCAAAATTAGCAGAACCTAATTTGGTAAAATAACTGGTAAGTAGAACACAAATGAATTTTTTTAGAAAATTTGGTTAACGTTTACCTCTAGTACAATTGCAATTTCTAAACGTGTATGAAGCAAAACTTTTTTATTATCGGTTTTATAAAAACATGTTTTGACGTAACATATTTCTATAATCAAATAAAGATTATCTTGTTCCATAATTTTTTGTCACTTTACTTTCTTTGATTGTATCAAGCAATATATGATTGCGCCTAAATCATTTATTAAATAAAGAAGACATTAATAAACTTTAGTTGAGAGAAGAAGAAGAAAAATAATAATAGTTTATCCTTTTTAGTTAATTTATTTTTTACTAATTATCATCTTTATATAATAATATAAATTTATAATGATATTAGTAACTACTTCACACAATAAATACATTGATCATTCGTCAATTTTTAAATACCAACTACTTTTTTTTTTATATATTGAGCCATGCCTCTTGCTGCAGAGACTTTATCTTAAAGCCAGTAATTTTGATACCATGTATGTTTTGATGTAATTTCTAACTTGATCAAAAAATAACGCTATTAGTACGAGTTCTTCAGTTAGGTACCACAAATATGCCGAAAATGCCTTGATTGCTGCATCTACACAAGTTTTATAGATCTTCATATAACTGATGAAGTTGTTGACTGGTATGAGATCATTCAAAGTTGCTGCTGAATGAAGTGGAGCTGTAAACCACCAAGACAGGTAACCAAAAATAATAATGCGTACAAAGCGATTTAGTTTATGCTGTTGTCCAGTCACAAATACAGCCCCCTTGGGTAATTATTGAACTATACATATTTTTGATCAGCATATATATTTTTATAGCATAATGAAACTTAGACAAAAAAAAATGAAAACTTATACACGACGCAGTAAAATTTGACATCTAGTAACTGTTCATGTATATCATCTGTTCAATTGACGTTATTGTTGTACTATAGAAAGGGACATCTGATTTTGACTGTGATATATAATTTGAGGTGGGAGAGGACAGCAACACTCTAAATGTGGTCAATTTTCTTGTTAGAATATACACTATTTATATTATAAATTTAAATATATATTATATTAAAAGAATAATTAATAAGAAATGAAGGAAGAAAGTTTTTACATTTTTTAGTTTCTGTACAGAAGTCCAATAATGTCTATTATACTTGATAAACTTATTGATCTCTACAATCAAGGAAATTAGAGTCACACAAAATAAATTATAAAACATCCTAATCTTTTTTTGCTCAATAGAAATGTTTTATTGTAAAACATGTTTTTGAAATAAGGCACACATTTTTTTTTTTTTTTTGCTTGATATGTGTTTAGAAATTGCAATTGTGCTCGAAATAAACGTTAACCAAATTTGGTAAAATTTTATTTTTTGCATTTTACTTACATAGCAGTATTACCATAATAAGGTTCCACTGATTTTGACGAGGAATTCTGATTTCGAGGCAACTGTATATCTCTAATCAACATGGTTATCCTGACAATTTGAATCATGTTTTGAAGAAGAGCAGCTTAGCTGTTT
Organism: Lepeophtheirus salmonis; assembly: GCF_016086655.4. NCBI lineage: Eukaryota > Metazoa > Arthropoda > Copepoda > Siphonostomatoida > Caligidae > Lepeophtheirus > Lepeophtheirus salmonis. The sequence continues at coordinate 58,575,365 of NC_052135.2, forward strand.
TGACTTTTGATTAGATAAGCTGGGAGAAGCTATGAGAGGAAAAAATAAATAAACATAAATATCTTAAAAGGACATATGTAGGAATTACAACGATGTTGATCCTCCATTCTACTCTGAGTCCAAAGATTACAAATAGTTGTTGTTGAAAAATTAGCAAAATCAAACATGACGCATGGGTGAGGTGCCATTTTTAATATTTTGCAATAATGTTGACATGTTATTTTTGCACAAATATTATATTTAAATTAAAGCACTTCCTTTTGCAAATCTTTTATAGCAAAATCTTTTGAAATCCGTTGAGTTTGAGAAGAGTTTTATCTCAAGGGAAGTTCCAATATCCTTCGAAAAGAGCCAAACTTTGAGGGACTCCAAAACGGATTCCTTGTACATCCATAAGTCTAAAATTTCAGACAATGTTCTTTTCTGAGGATACACATCCTCACTAAAAATTATCATAATTGGTGATGACCATGTCAAAATTTCTAAACGAACATATGCTATAAGAACAAGGATTCTCAGCCCTTTTTTAGTGATGTACCACTTTTTAAATATTTATTTTACTAGTAAAAAACACGTTTAGCTTCAGTGACAGGGGTGTACGCAGGAATTTCTTCTTTTTTTTTTGGGGGGGACGAAGTTTGTTTTTGAATTTTGTATGAAAATAAATCAAAAAGTTAAATACTTTTGAAAAAGAAATTAAAAAATTAAATTTCTCGAAAAAAAAAATCAAACATCCATATCTATTCTAAAAAATTAATTTTTTGTAAAAAAAATTAAGTGTTTTTCCAAAAATATTTCAATTATAAAAGTTTTTTAAAAAAAATTTCAAATATTAAATTTTGGATAAAATATTCACATATTAAATTTGCAAGGATAAAACAAAAAAATTCAATTTTGGGGGCTAGTGCCCCTGAGTTATGTGGTACTTGTAAAAGTACCCCCTGTAGTTCCTCTAAGTATACACGTACCTCCATTTGAGAACCACTGCTCTAAAACATATTCTCAGTGTTACTCTTTTATGCTCTAGTGATTACTTGACACATAGATGGTCTCTCCTTAAAAATAACACAAGTCAACAAAATTTAAATTGTTCAAAAATATTTTCAATTCCATATTTAATTTCAAGAATAACTGATGACGAATCTGTTATTAATTTTTCAATATCAAATCTGGTTTTTGATAACTTTTGGAGTAGTTTTACCTTTTTAATATGTTTGAGACAACTTTTGAGTAAGTAAAAAAATCAGTTACCCACATGAAAATTAGTATACTCTTTGCAAAATTCTATGATGAGTTCAAATATATGCTTACATATATTTATTAGGGGATCATCCAATCTTGAGAAAAAGGAATTTAAAGATTAAATAGCCACCATGTTTTATAGATTTTGTTTGAAAACTAATAACACCTCTGTTTTTCAATTGTTTTTACGCCAAAGGAGTTCATTTAAAGCATGAATAATACAGGTTTCATTTACAAAAGAGAATACAAGCTTTAAATTGCATTTTCACCGGATTGGATAATCGCATATAAAGAATATATTTCGAAAATTCAAACGTATTAGCGGGCAAAGAGCTCTCTATATTTATAGTAATCTCTATGAGCAGATATGTTATCTCTCAATATAACCATATTTTTATGACATAGGTGTGATTTTTAAGAATCATGAAAATTGATGTAAGGTGTCATGTGAGAGGGGAATGAGTTTCTCTCTTATGGAGTATAGAAGGAGGGGTCGGGGTCGATCCGTAGACTGAAGGATGAGGCCAAAGGCAATCACATCGTAGAAAAAGTTGCAGTGTTTTACATAATGATCTCCTTCTGGCCTCATCCTTCAGCCCACAGATGAACCCCGAGTCCCTCTCATCTTACTCCAATAATTGAATTTAAACTTTTCCCTGTCACTTTTTCCAATTTGGAGATAGAAAGAGAAAGTATGACGCACGGGCAAACTTATACCAGTTCGTCCATGGAAATCTGAACACTTACTAACTCAATAATGAATGAAGATTGAGCGATTTAAATTAATTCATATATTAAACGCATATAAACAATTAATTACAAAAGAAAAGAAATCTGAGCTCTGTAGCTTACGTACAAGTCGATAACATGACACTTGAACGTGACCGACGAATTTCCACTCATGCAATCCAAGCATTTGGGCGTCTCCAGAACCAACGTCTACTCCATCGTCAAGACCGAACCGTTTGAGAGGAAGAATTTTTCTCTCAAAAAGGTCAAACTGGACCCATATGAGATAAAGAAAACAGCCCTGGATAATCCTTTCAAGTCTATGAGGGGCTATATAAAGGATCTGGAGGTTTCACACCAGGCTGTCCAGAGAGAAAGTGGGAGGAAAGAGTACCACTTTTGACACCAGCAATGAAATAACTCCATCTCTTCCGTTGCAAGACCCTTTTGAATAAAGGGGGTGGGGTCTGGGGATCTTAGCAATTCCAATTCTTGAAGAGACGTTTGCTGGAAGTAGCCCCCCTCCAGTTCTGATGCTAACTTCCTCTACTACAACTTTTTGGTGCATGGCGAGGGAAGGCCTACAACGTCCTTTATCCAAACACCGAGGCCTCTCAAAGCCACTGTCAGCCAGCAATGGGACGCCATGATAGAAGAGTACATCTGGAGTGAGAGAAAAGCCTTCGAATGCCACCTGGAAGCCACCGTTAAAGCTAAGGATGGCTACATTAATGATTAAGAGAGCTCAGATATACATCTACTTTATTGTATTAATTTTGTTGAAATTCTATTTTAATTAATAAATTATATCTTGTAGAAGCTTAAAATTCAAAGTGTTCAGATTTTATTGGACCACTCTGTACAGTCTACTCATTAAGCTTTGAAATCCTTTGGTCTCACTCAATCTGAAGAACTTATTATTATAAATCACAAAACAAAGTCTACCTTTGATATATTACTCCACATCGAGGATTATTAGTATTGCTTTGAAAGAAATTTAAAATTGAGTAACTGCTTCAAAGGATTGCTTACAAACTTTGAAGATCAATAGATCACATTCAATCTACAATGCTATGGTATTTTGCAAATTTTTAGTTCCTTATACTAGATACATATTATAATGATAGGGTCAATGAACAATAATTGAATAGTTATATTATAATGGAATATATTTTTGTCTGAATTTGAATATAATACTACTATATATTGAACTTTTTTAAGAATCTGACATTTGCCAATTGCTTATATTTTGATGAACCTTGCATTAAAAAAATGACAAATATTTTACTTAAGCAATAATAAGTAAAAAAAAGTATTATCATCCCTAATTGTGTATCCCATTTGCTGATGCCAATGTCAAGAGGTGGGGCTTGACCCTCTTGTATGAGTACAAAACCATGATTTTGACAGTCCTGCTGATGGTGAAGCTACGCACAGGTCACTTTTTTCTTCAGCACAGACATAGAGGTCCCTGGGTTGGCCTTGATGGATTTCTTCACCTCTGTCTTAAAGGAAGGAGTCGCCTTCTTTACCTAAGACCTCCCATGTGTGTTCTTGGTGATATTGCCAAAGGTCTCTGGTTTATTAACGACCCCCCAGACTGTGTTTTTAGGGTGGGCAATGAGTTTGACGGGCCTTTGCTTCGTGGCCCGTGTGTATTAATTTGGGAATTATTTTTGTCTGAGCAGCTCCATCTCGACAACTGTCTCAAAAATGAAAAAAAAACAAAAAAAACAGAAGGCACTCCGGAGAAATTATTCTTTTGAACTGATTGTGTATAGGTTCGTGTGTATCCCTTCTACCGAAAGATACATATATATTGAATGTAAATGGACTTCAAAGACATTTCCTAGGTCAGATGGGGTAAATGTGACGCATGGGCTGAAAAGTCCCGGGCTTTACACGGTGCTATTTATTTTTTAATTCATTCATTTTCCGTTAATACGAACTTTCAAAAGACAGCTGTCAATATTTCATGGTAATTTGATATTTAGTTTGTTAGTTATTGTGCTAAGTATGGCACTACCTTCGTTATTTCCAAAAGAATGGATTAAAAAAATCATGTTTTAATTTGATACTGATTCTTGAGTTGGAAAACATACTTTTTCCAGCGAACCAATGGCTTGGAAAGTGTTATGGAGACTCCGCTCCATAAAGATAATAAATATTAATAATAATAACAATTTTAAAAAGCCAATATTGAACTGAAAATATAAAACGTGTTTTCTTTGTTAAGTTCGGGACTTTTCAGGCCATGTGTTAAAAATATATAATACTATAATGCTTACTTGTACTTATTCAGTGCAACTCGATCTGATCAATTAAAGGAACATTAATTTTAAAGAGAAAAAAAAAGAAATTAATTTTATTAGTCACCTCATTTCTTGTATGGGCAGGAAAAACTAAGCTATGGTGCATTTATACGGAATCTAGATTAGGACATAGTTTTTCCCAATTGTATTGCTATACCCTGTATAAAATAAATCAATTTAAATAATGATAATTTTAGGACTAAGCTCCCCCTAACACCCCCGAAATTATGAACGCTAGCAACGCCCCTACTCATAAGCATAATGAAATAGTAACTTAGATATGTATGTACCCAGTTTGTCGTCCAATTTTCATTAAGAACTCTAACTAACAGACTTTTATCTTAATTATATTCTTTCTTTTTAGTGCTGATAATTTTGTCTGTACGATGTGTCTGTTTTAGGGGGTTTCCATCAGGATTGTATAGCATCTGGTATCTTTTTTCCTTTCCTTTATGGGAATAGAATTTCTTATACTCACAGTATGAGTATTTGAATGTACTTTTTTTTACTTTTCAATGTCAAAATCACTCCAAAGAAGTCCTCTCTCTCTCTCTCTCCCTTTTATGCATTGAATTAAAGATGGAGAAATTTTTCTAATTGGATAAGACATCGATAAACGGTTTTTTAACTTCTTTGATTCCATTATGATATGTTGAAGTTCCTATCTTTTAATATTTAAAAAAAAAAATCCCCTTATCAAAACGTAGTTACGCATATCAATTATTATTTCTGCAAAAATATTAGCAATTTTCTTTTTGCATATTATGATATAAAAGAAAAGAATAGAAAACTATTTTTAAAAGTACATCATAATTTTACATACCATTGGGTTAGAAAATTGCATTATATTATCAACTGCTGACTTTGGCAAATGAACAAAAAACATAAACTTGATCTATTTAATATAAAAAATATATAAAATATTTAATATAATCATTTTCAAATGCATCCTTTCCCGTATCAATATAAATAAGGGTTTATCATCTGCCGATAACTCTTGTTTGATTCATATAGAATTATATTTTATAAGATCACTGTTTATGAGAATATGGTGAATCTGATCGGTCAGAGTGTAAATTCTTGATTATTTTCTTGAGTGATTAAGTCTGGCATTTCTAATTTCTTTATTTAATGCTTCTCCAGCTTCTAATTGGAAAAGCATACATTGGCTCAATTAGTTGTTTGCCATGACTCAAGACTTTATGAATAGAGGGAAGTATCATGTGCCAATTATATAGATTGACATAAATTTCGCCCCTTAAGATAATATAATCATGAAATTTATCCACATTAATAGGAGTTTTTGAAAACATGAAGAATAGTGGTGAGTCTTTCAATGAACTTAAGGTCAACTTAAGTAACTTGAGCAAATTTTGGGGGGGATTTATTGAAAAACTTCTCATGCAATGTTGCCATCATTGCGAGTTCAACTTCCCAATCTAAGTTGATCTACAATTAAGCTAGCTTGTTTTAAATTCTTCTTGAACTGTTTTTTTTTTAATTAACAACACAATCTTTTTCTTACTTTGTCAATGCACTCAATATTTTATATCCTAGATGGAGGATAAATTTGTAAAATCGAGTCCAACAATGCAGGACAAAAATGCCACCCTTCATTGCTTCAATGTTTCTAAACTTCTGTATTCCTGTGAATAAAATTTGCTTGAAGAGACAGGATTTCTCCACGAAATATTATTTTCAATGCCCAATCGAAGTGGTACAAAACATGTACTAAAAATACTTTCTTCAGAAACAAAGCATTTTTAATTCAGTCATTTTTTTTTGTATACCTTCTGGCCAGATGGTCCATCAAATCCACATTTTTAATATGATTGAGCAGATATAATATAATTTACATTTGAAGACAATTAGAATACAATATTACTCTTGTAGCAGAATGACTTAAAATTCTCTTAAGTGAACATTCTGCTTTAATTTTACTCACTACAATTTCATCGTCATAACAATCTTTTCTGGCTTGTGCAAATTTATTTAATATACATTGGCATTGTCTACTTTTATTAAGACCCTCAATATCTTATACGCATTTTGCAACAAGTTTATTTGCATTGAACAAGCTAAAGTTTCTTCAATATTATATGTAATTGGAGAATCAAATGTCATTGCTCATCAAATTTTTGTTATTCTTGATGGAGATGCAATTGACTGCTTCATTACTAAGGCAAAATATTTTTTAGATGTTTTACCTCTAACAGATCGGACAGCAACCACCACTAAACAAAAGGAGCTTATCAATCTTCTTTTGGGCCATCTGACATATTATCCCATCGTAGAAAGTGAAGACTATTCTTCTTTATATCTGCACAATTAACTTTGCCTTCAGGGTTTATTATAATTTTTAAAATTGTAATTCCATTCCACCATTTACTCTTACATCTTTCCATTATGTCATAATCACGAATCATTATGAAATTGCTGAACGCTTTTTAAAAATGACAGTAATTTATTTAAATTTTCCTCTGTATTGTTGTTAAATAATAAAATTGATATCAATCTTATTAGATAATAATATATCATTCTGTATTATGGATTGTAAAATATTGATCCCAATAAAATATATCTTTACTATACCTTTTAAGAGAAGTCTAGTTTGTTTAATTTTAATAATTGTTTTCTTATCCATGTATTCTGAAAAAGCAGATAATATATATTTCAGTTTTAATTACTTATAATTACACTCTGGGCTGACATGGATCTAGGAAAGCTCGCCTTTGGAAAATATTTACATAGGGAAAGGTTGCCGTAGGATTACTCGTCCTTGGAAAATTTGCCTTGGAAAATTTTTCCTTTATTTCATGTAAATATTAAATAAACAAATAATAAAGAAAGGAAGATGGTTTATGTTATCAATTGTGATTAGCAGTAATTCACAGCAAAATGGTATTTTTTAACTACGTTTTTAAGTATTGAGGAATCGGGAATTTTAAAAAAATTGCATTGGAATCGGAAATTTTTACTTGAATTGCATGGACATCTGGATTTTTTTTTTAATCCTCCCATCACTAGTATTCAATTAAACTCAGTCAGTTTTTTATTTCCGCCGGCTAGATGTGGGTGGTTAAACTAGGCAAAATATCCAAAATCTGACTTGTATCCGATCGAAAAATTGGTTAGAAATTTCGAACTTTCTTGATCCGATATTTTATATGATGCAGCCCGAATAAAGGGAAAAATTACAAATAATTTTTTTTTATTTATTTGCAATTAATATAGCCAGGGAATCCTTTAAAATCAAAGTCCTTATACTTAGATGAATTAATGAATTCATTTGTTTTTACTTATGTACTTTTAAAAAACAATGATTTTATTTTTTCGGGTGGTGATTACCACATCGATTGGCCAATTTAACATGATGTAATAATGTTGTATGTTCGAGTTCTTGCACTTGAGTTCCCAAAATATTAATATTTTTGTACCGGTTAATGTATCCGTATTTCGATATTTTTTGGTGTTTTTTTACTAATAAAAATAAAAACAAACATGTAATTCCAGTCAATTCACGTGCACTAACAATGACGTTCGCTAGATTTTGTTTGTTTGGGGAGGAGTTTTAGCTCAGAAACTTCATAACTCTTTGTATTATGTAAAATTTGTTTTTGGGGTTACTGCTTCGGCGGATCAAATATTTATATGACTTAGTGCCACAGCATCTACTGATTCTAATACTAGTTGAGCATACCGGCATACTGAAAAACACTCAAATCTATAGGAACAAAGGTTTTTAATGTCTATAATGTGCTTGTTTATGCCACTAACTAAATGGCTAGGTTCCAGAATGATGGCGTCATGTGAAACCGTAATATAAATATGAAAGTAACGGATAATTATATTAAATTTGAAAGTAACTACAATGATTAAACAAATCCTAATTTGAAAATAGATAATTTAACTTAAAGAAACTTTCTTTCTTTGCAACAAACTGTCAAGTTGTCTTTCTCCAAATATCCGTATTTATTGTAATAATTAATAGCTTTGCACTTTTATTTTAGTGGTTCTTCAAGTAAAATTATGTCTTTCACTTGTTACACTGGTTTATAAACTTAGATTTACGTATTTCCTTATTAATATACAAGTACATGTAATAAAGTTAATCTCCTAGTTATATCATAGGTATCATACATCCAGAGTGAAGAAACTCTTGATTCAGACGACATTAAGGCTTTTGATATATTTTGTACATAAATTATGATCAGGGTCCGTTCACAGTTTTGGAAAGTGATTTTTTTTTTCAACTGGTTCAGCAACCAATTGTCATGTACATTTTTTACTTCTTCTCCACAGGGGTTTTTTATAGGTTAAGTTGATTTTCAGGATATCAAATGAGGACATGCCCCTAAAAAAGAAAACGGTTGGCATACCTAATTAAATATAAAATAGGGATTTTCTGTAATAATATTTAAAATACATAATAAAAGTCAAATTTTAAAATATCGAAGGATCAAAATCAAGTTTTTTATCATTAAAATAAAAAGATAATAAATAAGATTAACAATTGAACCTAAAATTTTACTCAATTCAAAAGATTAACCATTTACACCCTAAAACCAAAACTCATTGACCATCCTTTGTGTAGAAATTGAAATATGGAAACCTAAGCTATAGGATAATCATACATTCTATTTGGTTCCCTGTTGCACTACCCCTGAGGTCGACCCCTGTATGTTAGCACATTAGGATCATATTTTTTTTTCTATCTATCATTCTTTATTTGGGTTTGTATATTATACAGAACATACATTCACCTTTATAGTTTATATCAGGGGTCGGCAACCTATGGCACGCGTGCCACTTCTGGGACGCAGAGGCATATTCACTGGCAAACGCAAATTTAAACATATTCCCCGTAGTTTGTTTGTGTTTTTTACTATTATTGTTGATAGGGGTACACTGATTGATTATAAATGTTGACGTTGGCACTCCATGTCTCAAAAGTTGCCTTCCCCTGGCTTATACGTATTGCTTTATGGAATCAGCCTTAAAACAAAAACGAAGTGTAAAAAAGCAAAAAACACGTCCAACAATCCTCAGGACAAATATTTATAAAAATTTCTTAAACCCCTTTTTAAAATCCTTTCATGCTGTGTCTTTGTAAAGGTTTATGAGAGTGGAGTGCAGTTAACTGATACTTCACTTGATAAAATGAAGGAATCAAAGAGAGTCTCCTAACCTTTTAAATAATTTATTTTATGTTTTATTGTTGACTGTCATTCTTAGCTCAATCAGCAATTAATCATTTGATAAAAGGATTCCTCCTTCCTAAATCTATACCCTTTCAAAATACTAAAAAAAAATCAAGTTTTATAATTAAAAAATAGGCATTGAAACATGAAAACATTAGTTTAGACGAGTGGTTCTCATACTTTTCACAATGTTTACCACCTGCAAAAACATTACCATAATGACCAAAAAAAATTATATAAGACATATTTGTTGGATGATCTCAACTACTTCTACATTCAACATGCCATTTGGTTAAAGTTGTAACAAATATCACCCTCGACGAGTGGGATATTTTTTATAGTTGCAACCTTAACAGGGATCAAATAACTTATTATAAGCAAAAAAATAGAAAATGTGAGTGGCAAAGCCTGCCTTACAAAATACCACAGAGACATCATTTCATTTTACCATATTATTTTATTAGATTTTATCATATTGTTTTATTATACTCTATCATAATGTTTTATTATATTATATCATGAGTCGACAATATTAGGATTTTTTTTCCCACTAGTCGAAACCAACAAAATAAATAATATATATATATATATTCTAAAGCTGTTATCATTTCTGTTAAACATCTAGATATAAGGTGCAAAGCTTATAGATAATGGAGTGTTTGCCCGCGATTTGGCTGGGAATTTAATAATGCAAGTTATCATGTGACACAGAGTAGAATTGAGGATCGACATAGCTGTAATATCTACCTATATCCATACTAGATACGGAATGGAGTTTGTGTTTATTGCTGTTCTCTTATAACCGATTGCAGCCACTATAATAAAAGGTACGACAGCTAAGCTACTCTCCTTAAAAAAAACTTTAAATTTTTAGGGTGATAACATTTATTTTTGGTTTCTTTAATTTAACATACCGGTAGGTAATATTTCTTACAACTTTAAAAGGTAAATTCTATGGAAAGTGTACACTTTTTTTTTTTTTTAATCGATATAATTAAAATTTGGTGTATCAATCACCTATTATTGAAAAACCGATTGACAAACGAAGCAAATCTTGTGATTTTAAACCAATGCACGTGAAATATTTATTCTCATATATGGTTATTGTTATGACGAATTCTATCGTATTATTAATATACCGATGGTTTAGTTAAACTGGTTGAAAAACTCTATTTAACAAATTCAAGTAAAGTCAAAAGTCTTTGAGACGGACTTACAAGTATTTGCTTACAAGTCCAAGTCCTATAATATTTTTATTGAGCATAGTTTTTAGATTCCTCATGAATGTTAGAAGCTCATTTCAAGTCCATAATGTTTTATTTGTTGATTTGAGTCTATTTTTTTTTCTTTTTAGTCCTGTATAAATTAGTAATAATAAATTAAAAGTAGTTAAATAAATGCATAATAACATTTTACAACTTATTCTCCCTCAAATTGAGTTTTTCTCTATAAAATACATACTTTCAAAAGTATTTTATATCCATTGATAAAATGGAAATTATCATAAGAAAATGTATTGCTCAAAAATCGTCTCAAATTCAGGTAAACCATATTCGTGGCGTTATCTCACTTTAAAAAAGTACAGTGTCGATATTTCTACTTATTTTCCCTTATTAGTGTTCTGAACGTTCTTTGGGAATTAAAATGATTTCTTATTTAGCTATTAACATTCTCAACAATAGTAATTCCATAGTTTGGAAGAATTGGTGGCCCTTTTTTAGGTTTATTTTTCGGTAGAAAGGATGAGAGATGCAATAAAGGTAATGACTTGGGATGCACTGTTAGTTTGTCATGGGTCGTACAGGGAAGACATTTATGATCTTAAAATAATTTTTAGATTTATTTGGCTAGATGTCTTTAATGAGCTATATCTCACAATTAATACATTGCATCAAAAATAGTTTAAAGCTATGCTTAAAGGTAAAGCGTACGCTTAAAAAAAGTTCATTTACAGTTTTGTGTTTAGTGAAGTCAGTTCTTTGTTACAGCGTTCTAAAATGGAAGGGAAAAGGGAGAAAATTCGATACATTCTTCAGTATCAATACGACCAAGGTGAAAAGGCAGAGCAGGCGGCTAAAAAAAGTACTTTTTTTTGTACCCAATACTGGATCTAATGCAACAGCAAAGCAGTGGTTCCAACGATTCCGTTCTGGTAATATGGACGTAGCAAATGTCGATAAAATAATAAAAATCGTCGAGTTGGGCCAGGATGTGAGCATGTATTTAATTGCCCAGGAACTGATAATTAGCCAAAAACCCATTTGGAACCATTTAAGTCGGATAATCCAAGCGAAAAAACCCTCAGAACATTTTACTTCACCTATTATATACTTTGTGAATTTGTTGAGTTCTCTACGTAGATTTTTATTTATGCTGTTCTTATGCAAATTCTTTTAAGACGTAGAAAAAAATTTGCTCGGAAAAAAGTTAATCTTATCTATATTTAAAAAAATCGTAAACAGAAAAGCATTCACTTATGTATTTTCAACTGTTTATAATGTTCCAATACATACATATGCCCTCAAATAACTCTCATCAACCACCAAATAACTTTGTCAATTAGTAGAACTTTGTTTTTGTGATGAAGAAGAAATAATGAAATAATTATTCATTAATTTGGTAATGTATGGTAAACATCTCAATTATTAATTTCCTTATCAACATATGTATGGTTGTGTATATTTGTTTTGATAAATACATACAATATAATATGTACATTGTAGGCTTGGGTGAAGCTGGTGCCTCACTATGAAAATCCCATTTTTGGTTTTGGCATGCGTCTAATTTTTTCTTTTTTTTTTAAACCATATAAATACTTTTTTCCGATTAAGACACACACTTTTAAAAATTTGATTTTTTTCGAAATCTTTCTCAATTTTTTGGGGGATTTTTAATTTTCTATGATGTCTAATTTATTGATTCTGAAAGATTAAAGAAATGGACATTTCAATTTCAAATTCCTTGTATATTTCAGTTATTACTTATTTTTTTTCCAATAATATTTAGCGTTTTATACTTTAAAATAAAATATTTGAACCATAAGAGTTGTTAAATTTTTTGTAATAGGTTTAAAAACACATAAAAAGAAAACATGACATAAAAAGAATCATTAACACACAATCTATAAAACAGATAAGAAACTGATTTTGCATATTATTATTTTTCTTCCCTTCTCCTTTTTGAATATCCTTAATATATATTAATTAATTAAGAGCATATTCTACATTTTATCCAAATAATAATGAAAAAATACATTAATAACGACATCAACCAAATGAAAGCACAAACTAAGGGATTTGTAAACAAGTAAAACCGGCTCATGTGTGTCAACATGATTATATTTTTTTCAAAAATATATAAGTATTCTGAAAAAATTAAATTTTTGTAAAAAAAAATTTTAAATTAAATTTTTAATGTAAGATTTTCAGAGAAAAAAATCAAATATTAAATTTTTCTTAAAAAAATTTCAAAAATCTATAATGATTACAAAAATTTAAACTAATCGGAAAAAATTTCCAAAATTGAATTTAATACTTTTTGAAAAAAAATTCAAACATTAAATTTTTTATAGCAAAATTTCAAAAATTAAAAAAAAATTAAATCTTTCGGGAAAAAAATTATAAAGCTCATAGGTATTCTCAGGAAATTAAACTTTTGGCAAAAAAGTGCAAAGATCTCGAGTTGTTCATAAAAAAAATTATATTTCAAATATAAAATTTTTGGAAAAAAAAAAATCCAGAGCTGCTCACAAAAAAAGAAAATGTCGGAGAAAAAAATTTATACAATTATATTCAAAATTATAATTCTAATATTAAATTTTTCAGAAATAAATTTCAAAAATTTATAGTTATTCAGAGATGATTATTTTTTTTTTTTAATTTGAAAAGTTAAATAAATATTAGATTTTTTAGTAAGTATCAAAAATTCTTAAATTTGTGGCGAGGGGAAGGCTACAGCCCCTTCAGCCCTCCCCCTGCAGACGCCCCTGCGGCTAGAAATCTGATAAGCAAACAACCAAACGACTGAGAACAGCCGGGAAGAGAAGATCTCGAGCCAGTTTGGATAATTAATTATTCATAAACACTTTATTTTACAACACTAGAAGCAACCTCAACTGTCAGTCAACGATGTTTACGAGTCCTGACGTCTTTATTATTGAGCCCATTGTCTGGTTTAAATATTAAATGGACGCAACGTTAGTGATGTAAACTGGTTTTAGGTGAGCCCAAGGTTAATGGAAATATAAAGTTATACCATAACACGTGTACAACTGATGTTTAACTTCCACCACGCTTTTAATACTGACGTCATAGTAAATGAGTAGTTGCGTGTTTTGTCAAAATCTGTTTTTCTTGTCCAGCAGTTGGTGCGATACATCATATTGAAAATTCTAGCGAGCCCAATTATATGATGGTCTAACATTGTATTTCTATTAACCTTGGGTTAGCCCAAGTTGTTGGTGGCATAAACACAAAAGTAGATACAATAACTAGAAAATATGATATTATTATTTCTAAATATTATTATTTACCTAAAAAAAAAAGTATTTTTGTACTTCTTTGGCTATACATACAAGTGTACTAAAATACATAAAAGCTAAAATGCAAGGAAGTGCCCCGGTCCGCGGGTAAAAAGGGAGTGACGTGTAAAATGTATAAACTTGAATACATAAAATATTATAAAGTAATGTTTAATCACTCCGTTTCCTCCATTGAAACGAATGCAAAACAGACAGAAATGCACTGATATGGTGGAAAGTTCGTGTGTGTTCTTCCAAGAGATGCTACTAATTAAATATAACTTCGATACGCGCCAGTAATGACATTTCTTGGACTTTGCACAGAATTTTCAAACGACCATCGTAATAATATGTTCCTCTTTTACAATTCATATTTTATGTACTATTTTAAGAACGAATTTAAAATTTCATTTAAAATAATATGTTAACTAAAAAAAAATTAGACACATTCAAAAAAATAATATTGTGTTTTTATCACTTCTGTCACTTTTTTCAAAGTTTCTTGGGCTCTATGCTAAAGGAAAATATTGTCCATAGCAGTCTTATGAAATAAATCTACATAGTTGAACGTTTATTTTTACCTTTCGTTCGTTCATTTTTTGAAACGAAGCGAAATTTTATCTCAAACCTATCGAAAACTTTTTTCCTTGCAAGACATAAATTTTAAGGCACCATAGAGGACGGCAATTAATCATTTATCCTAATTTAAGGACTACTTGAGATAAGGGCTGGAGACTGACTTGAGACAACTGTTGATTGCGGTCCTCAAATTGAAATTATTTATTATTTTCTTTCATTTACTTGTATGCTATTGTTCCACCTTATTACGTCACAAATATTAATAATAACAGAAGAAAAAGAACTACAATCAATAGCTGACTCAATATGTCTCCAGTCTTTCTCTCATTATGTAGTCATAGAGTAATTCATGATACGATTGGCGCCCTCTAGCGGTAAAATATATTCCTGTGGTCAGTTAAATTGGGGCAAAATTTGATCAAATACTCTTCATTTCACCGCTTGGTTTAGCCTTGCTTCTGGAATGAAAAAAAATATTGGGAGAAGAATAAAAAAAGAAGTAAAAAACGTCATTCGAATTTTCTTTTTGGTTAATTCTTTCATTTTTCCGCGTTCAAGCCTTCAAAATTAACTACAAGCCTGAACAGCGCTTATTTTCAGCTCAATATCCAATTTTAAGTTTTAAAGGTTATTTGAACAAAGTTGGGTCCTCAGTCTCACCCTAAGTGGGCAGATAATAAACTTATTATATCCGTCATTATTTTGTAGATATTTAATTACACCTGTCCTTTTTATCCAATAATAATTTGATTATAAAAACAAGTTACACTTTATTAAAGTTCAAAAAACTAGCCTCACTGATATGAGAGGTTGAAGCTCTGTCTTTTGAACTAAGGCATTATTGGTGTACAAAATACATACATATATATAGTGTATAAAATACACCTTTCAAACAAAGAATTAACATTTAAAATAAGAAAAAAAAAACAAATATATTATTATTATCTCTGTGCAAAATGTCAAATGAAGTTCAGCTGCCTTTACTCATTAAATGAGGACAATATTTTATGTAAATCTCAAAAATTAAGTGCAATTTATAAGGGAGATTTTAACCTGTCTTTGATAATTTAGGAGTTCACTATGAGGGTTATATAAGTTGAATACTTTATAGAAGTTTTCCATTTATATGATAACGCAAACTTTTGAGCTATTTTAATAGAGGTTATCTACCTTTAAATGATAATATACAGGAGTGGGGACCCATAACTTGCTATACTATGATTAAATTACAAAAAACGTGATTTTTATGGAATCAAGAAAAGGCAGCTCAAAACCAATTTTTGAAATGTTTAAACTCTATATTTAGCTATATTTTTAATTCAGTATGTACTCCTTCACAAACAACAACAGGCTCGACGCACTAGCAAAACGAATGGCAGCTCGTGACGATAAAGGCCATGCCCATGACGAACCACGCCGTTCTGATGGCAACTCGGAGCGAATTCAAAGTTGGATGAGAGGTGCAGAAAGATATTCTTCTCCAAAAAATTTCAAACTGCAATGTCCAGAGGTTTGACGTCCGGCCTGGAGGAGGGCCAAATGGAAGCAGTCCAGAAGTCAGCCATATTGTTGCTGCGTAAGTTATGTTTCTTCTTTGCTCTATGGGGCTGCAATTCATGTTGTAAACAGTCCGGACGGAGATGCCAACGGTATCGGCATTGACACCCGAGGAGATCGGACACACTTTGCTTTTGTTGTTTTTGCTCTAACATTTCTACACTTAGAGATATAGAATAATAACAAAACTTGTTTACTTTGATTGCAGATGTAATTTGGTTGCATAATTAAGCCTCGTAATTAAAAATAACGTGGATAAAGTTGTATTTAAATGTTACAACCAGTTTTGGGTCCCCACTCTGTATAAAAATACAAAGCCGAAATTTTACCTGAATTCGAATTTTTAAAGTTTCAACAGTCCCAATTAACTCAAATCTAGCAACACTCTTATTATTTTCACTTGCATTTAAAACTGTGACGTCTATCATTAAAATCGGTAGTATCAATTATCATACCTTGACTAAATATTATTTGGTAGGAATTTTTTTATAATAAGTGACTTTTATTTACGTATTTTAGAGAGGGTTGATTAAAATATTTCTCCCTTAGAAATTGTCAGAGGTGGGGAAAAAGTCCATTTGGAGTCTCTAGTCTTTTTTCATAAATTCTTGAATATTTTCATCGATTTTTGTTCAAATCCTCAGATTTATTTTGAGCTCAATTCAAGTCCATAGTTCCAATGTTGAATCCATAGTATTAAGGATTTTCTTGAGTTAAGTTAGCTTTTGAGTCCTATTGAAGTCTAAGTCAAGATTCGAGTCTTTGATTATGAGATCAAGTCGAGGGGCAAGTCTTCAACATATGATCTCAAGTTCAATTCAAATCGCAAGTCTCGAATTCAATTTAACACGACTAGAAATTGTAGAACAATACGCAAAGTTTAATGATATGAAGTTAACTCATTTTCAAAGGAAAAATCCATCATTCATTTCTAGTTTTTATTTCAACTGTATATCAACTATGTAGGTATGTAAAACTCATTTGTCTAATTAAACTTGAAAGTAATGAAGTTATGTACCTCCGAAAAGAATTCTTAGTACAAGTACAAATTCATTAAAACATGTATAAGGAAGTTTATTTGCTCATTAAATTCCTTCTTCTATCCCTCTAAAAATAGAATGTTTTAAAAATGCAATAGGCTATCAAAACAAAGCATTGGGTTACATGCCTTTTGTCTTTAATAAATGTACTTGATTCAATGGACTTTATATTTCTCATTCATTTTCTACTATGAAATATTAAATAAGTGCGTCATATTTAATTTAAAAATAAAAGTAGATAATTATACCACTTCCTCTCTCAATCACTCTCATTGTCATATCGCGTCTCTTTATTGACAGTCATGCAAAAAAATTGACTCAAATGTTAGCAGATATTAGAACTTCTCATTTCCCGGGAAACTTTCCTTAAACAAGGTGCTGAGATACATTTTTTTAAATCATGGGATTCCATTATTAAATAATAAATACTGTGAAATTTAAGAATTTCTTTTTATATTTCAGAAAAAATAGTTTATTTTAAACTAATTTCGCTTCAAAAAAAAGTAATAAAACTCTCCTTTGGTCGTAGATATATATTTTTCCCCGCGCGAGATGTCGCTTTTAATTATACTGTAAATGACGTCACTATATCATTTACTGTCATTGCCTTTATGCCGTATGCAACTTTTTCTTCAATTTGCAGAACTTCACTTATTAGTTCAGTTAAAAGGGTGAAGGTTGATGGAGTTTGCTTATGTAGTTATGGAATAATCTTCAAATCTCCTAGCGGATAAAAAAAGTGTCGTTTCGCTACTTTGTTTTAAAGCTTTAGACCTATCAATATATTCTCAATGTTCATGTTCTTAATTTATTATTAATAATAATAATAGACCACAGGTTGTTTTTTAGAGCTTGCAGATCCAGCTTTTTATTATTCCATAACCCGATCCAGCACAGAAATAAAATGGTTTCTAGGTCAGATGGAGTAAAGGTAACTATAATGTTTACTTATATTTAATCAGTGCAACTCCATCTAAACAATTAAAGGAACATTTAAAAAAATAATAACTAATTATAAGGGCTCAGCTTAGGTGGATAAGATAAAATGTCAGTAATACCCACGGTTTCAAATGGTACCATGCGACAGAATACAGTTTTGAAATTTATTCATTAAGCGGCTATTCCTTACAAAGTGAAAAAAAGAGACAAATGAAAAGATAATCACAAAAATACAAAGTTTTTTTTTATTCAAAGTTGTGCATATTTAAAAGATCTACGAATTCTTAAATCTTAATTTGACTGTAAAATAAATATCACCAACTTTGGGAACGTTAATGCAAGATCAATATTTTCTCATTTCGTGAGATAATTGAGGCAGCGATTGAGGCCAAAGTTTTGAATTCACAACATAGGTATTATAAATGATTTATGAAATATAGAATTCCCCGAATTTGAAGGAAATTTACTTCCTTTTATTATAAAACTACGAGAAACTCTAGCCTACATATCTATCTATATATTATATACAATAGATATGTGTTGTTAAATCCACTAAATAATTATATTTGGCATTATAAATTCATTATATTACAATTCAGGTTTTTTGTCTTTTTATGTGCTTATATGTCCACACTACTACTAATTGACATGAGGGGCCTCACTAGAACATAATTGTAGTTCTGTGTGTATATGTACATTCATCAAAAAGTACAGCAAAAACAACAACAAAAACACAATGGTCAATGCTTCAATTAATTTTAATTATGTACTTTATTTTAAAACTCAATTTATTTCGGTACTATATACTTTGGAATTACGAACTTACCATTGTGGACTGGAATGACATAAAAAGATGTTTTTTTTATATTTATTTCGTGTTGGATTATTCAAACTCGAAAAATAACAATTTGACTTGACTAAAGTTGAGTATTTTTTGAAAAATACTCGAACTCACCCTTGATATATTTTTTGAGAAGGTTGAATTAACTTAAAATCAAACTATAGTCGAAACATTCGATAAATGGTGATAACTCAAATTTCAAGTATCACTCAAAAGGACATTAACAACACTACAAGTTAGTGTTAAAACTCGGTTCATGACCAAATTTATTATTTGGTTTAGTCAAAAGTGATTTTTAGAGACATTTGAACTGATATTTCGCTGTCCATAAGGTGATCTCAGACTGTTGACTGAAATTTAATAATTGATTGTTTTAACCCTTTGTGTCTTGAATTAAATTTTATATGAAATTTTTTTTTTAAATTATTGAAGCATGAATATTAGGGTGTTTATAGTTCATATTTGTATATTTTTTTTTTCTTTCTTTTATTTTTGACAGTTGGGAAAATTTACATCTATAAAAGTTAAAATGTCGGTTGGTACCTCAGATGTCACTAAAAAGTCCCACCGATTAAAAGTGTTGTATTATGTCTTAATCTTAACTTATAATGCGTTTTAGTGACACAAACGGATACTTTCATAAACGTACATGGTTGTTTACTACTATTTAGCGTACCCGGAATTTTGTCTAAAATAAAACTTACAGAGAACCTCTTTCTACCAGCCTCATTCTGTTTCTAAGCTCCAATTCTTTATTTATTCTTGATATATGAATTTTTTTAGAATGATGAATTAGTTACATACGGACGTTAAGGGTTAATCGGTCTCAATCTACGGACCAATTTTCTCCCTATCCTGATTTATGAGTTGTACAAAATATGATTTATGAATTAATTATGACAATGTTCACAATTTTTGAAACACACATGACGTGATGAATAATTCATCTATAGAATCTTTAGAAATGAGGCCGATCCCGTCCCAATTTTTTTATAATACGGCTTCAGACCAAACTTTTTTAAATGTCCGAATAAGTTCAGTCTACTCAAAAGCATAAGGATCTCAGACCTGTCTCGAGTTTTCAAACCGAAACCCAACAATTCTACTGACATTGTTCTTTCCTTATTAAAAGAAGAGTTGATATTGTATAAAAAAGAGGGAACTTCTCAACCGAACTCAAAAATTGGTATACTGTTCTAACCCAAACACATTGACTCGACCGAACTTGAATTGAATCCAACACTAATATTTTACATATATAATGGATGATGTCCTTAAGAGTGTGTACATATAATGGAACCTCGAAGTGATGTATCTAATAATTCTCTTTATAATTGGATTCATTAATATCCTCCATACAAGTTTATTAAATTAAATTATATAGGTACATACCTGTATATGTATATTTTTAATGGATGAATATGAGTCAATTATTTTAAACGTCAATTGCAGTTGCTTCAAATACTGTTTTTTGACCTTGTCATGATGAATTTATGATTAATATTTTAAATGGCCCTTGATTTTAATCATAAATATCAACAATTAGATTGACGCTTCTGTTAACATCATTAACAAGATTTGTCGGTTCAATCAATATAAAGTTTTATTAATCTTTTGCTCTCTAAGGGACAAGAGAAGTGGTATGGAAACTGAAAGATTTAGAAATGAAGTGATGATTCATTTCAAACAAGGGATTCCATACGGTGTGAAAATCCACCAAAGTTCTCTCAAACAAAGATGATTACTTGTAATACAGCGTAAGGTCGCTGTTTAAGAACGAACCTTGATTGTATGCCTAGGTTATAAGTTTTTTGTTATTTTGGCGTCAGTTAAAAAAATAGTATTGATCAACAAAGTATTTATCCCACAATCTCGGAAAAGACAGAGTGTCCTTCTTGCGATATGCACCGGACGAGACAATGTTGAGATTGTAAGCTTTATAAACTGGACAAGTCCTTTGTTTGAAAAGTTAGGAAGGAACTAGAAGAGTTTTTAGATGATTATGAATCAACAGCAAAGTCTGCTGCTCACAGGATGAGATGAGACAGCCCCAAAAATCATGATTTCATTGCGAATTTAGAACAAAATCATTGATTATAAGTAGTGATGTTCAAATAATGCATAAAAATACCCAAATAAAAATCCTAATAAAAAAATAACAAATTAAAATGCAGAAAAAGGCCTAAAATGCAAATAAATTTGATAAACTAGAATGTATTCTATTAAAAAATAAATATATAATTAAAATTCATCAATTAAGCTGGTCCTTATTACATTGAATTATCATCTGGCATCGTCTTCTAAGAGTACTTCTCTAAGAAGTCCACAATCTTAGGCATGGTCAATTTAAAAAGATAGTCTTTCACTTCGAATGAATATAAATATATATCGAAAAGAAATTCTACTGGATGTTCGTTTATATTTAAAGAGAAAAAATGGATTGTAAACAATCTAGATAGCGTTGGTGGCAAGATGGAAATATTATATTTTTGAATATCCGAGTACTTTCATCAATAATGATGAGCTATCCAAATCGATGAGGGTAATCGCCAAGGATTTCAACTGCTCTGTAAGACTAATTATGAAGGATGTAGCATATGATTTGTGATACAAATCGTACAAGCACAATCCCTGTGTAAAAATATGTCGGCCTCCTTCATCACCATATGCAACCAACCTTCCTTGAATTTTTCATTTTACTATATGAAGCTTCCAGAACATGAATGAATAGTTTTTCTGCCCATTTTAAGTCATCTCGAAAAAAAAATTAAAAGAAGTGACCAAGTGTTTGGCCAAATTAAACAAGACCAAGAGTTGTCATTTTACATAAATTTTGTATATTTTCTTTTCCATACTTATATGTTCAAAATTTATTATTAAGATGTGTCAATCACTCATTCAGATTTGACTAAAATCAAATTTACTTTAGGGGACCGATAAAAAAAAAGCCGCCCATTATGTTGTTATATGCATATGTTATTTTTAATCAAAGTATCAATTAAAAAAGTCATTTCCTTTTTTCAATCAACATTTTATTTCAAACATAATTAATAATACATAATATAAATACTAATTTGTTCATAATGATATTATGACTCATAAATAATTAATTAATATTAATCACTAATACAACAATTTACTAATTACAATGAGGAACTTGGTTTTTTGTTTGTTTTGTTTTTAAAATACATCATAATTTAGACTAATCAATGTACCTTAAGCTGAAAATAATTATAATATGAATAAACATAAGAATACACTTTTTAATAAGATGAAAAATTATTGAAAAATCCTACCCGTCAACACAAAAGGAAGCTAGAATGATTTTTTTCAAAATTGTATCTAGATTTTTATTATTATTTAACAAATTATTGTCCATTTATATCAACAAGGATTATTCTGATTAATCCTTTTTGAGTAAATTTCATTTAAAGTAACAGGCCATGGGTGGGGGGGCAAATTCAGTCTCATAAATCTGATGAAGTTAAAGTATAATTAGGTCTAGTAAAATCTGAACATTTTGAATTTTAAACTTCAATAGGATGTAATTTTATTAACTAACAATAGAATTTCAACAGAGATAATGCCTTAGTGGCAGTGATGGCTTCCAGAAGGTGCACCCACAACGGATGTATTTCTCAGTCATGGGGTCCCAGTACTCGCTGACAGTGGCATTGAGTGGATTTGGATGAAGGATACTTTGCACTTGACAGGCACCAAAAAGGTGCAGTTGAAGGGGTTAGTATCATGCCTGTAGTTGGCCCAAAGGGTCGAAAAAGAGTTCCAAATAAATCAAAAGAGTTTTGCAACGGAGGAAAGGGTTTCTTTCATTTCTGTATCAAAACTAGCCTCTCCACCCTCACAAGGTTCTTTCCTTTCCATTTCTATAGCTCTCTGGACAGTCTAGAGTGAAAGCTCGAGATCTCTTGTATGGGTCCTCATGACTTGAGGGGATCGGCGTGGGCTGTTTTCTTTAAATCATCCAAGTCCAGTTAGGTTTTATTGGCAGAGCAATTCTTCTTTTCCAACGTTACAGAATTGCTGATGGCGTAGACGTTGTTCCTAGAGAAGCCAAGCTGCTTGGAGTATCCTAACGGAAATTCGTTGAACAAGTTCAAGTGACATTTTCTCGACTTGTACGTATGCTCATGTTTGTTTTGTTCTGTAACTAATTTTTTATGCCTTAATATATCGAAATATGAATTAATTTCAATCACTCAAACTTCATTAATTATTGAATTAGTAAGTGTTCAGGTTTGAATGGACTGCCCGGTATGATGTACACAAATTTATTGAATATTTCTCCTTCTCTTGATTTTTGTACAAGACTGTTTTTGTGTTAGCCATCAACATAATATGTACATGTAAATGTGTCAAACTGGACGGACATATTAAGAACCAGTATGGTAGCATTGACCATATGGGTATGACTACTCTCATCTTTAAAGGCTTTAAAAAGTGTTGGCATAATCAACCTGACTATCCTTTTCTTTCAGGTGACTAACAGAGATTTGTACACTTCCTCTTTAGGATCAAAAGTATCAAAACAATGATTGAATAAATAAAATGAAAAGGGGGAGCCCGACTAATTTGATATTCCTAAAATCTCATCATCAAAGAAAGAATGATGAAAAAAATGCTTAAACAAACATCTAGAAAAGTGACCCATCTTTTTAAGAAACCCAATAAAAAAAAATATTCTTTTCATTATTGTTATTACTGATTGTGTAAGATTAGTCAAGCAAAAAACAACAACAACAAGGTAGTATCTTTATAACTCAGTCGTCTTCCTTGACGCAAATCAATGAGTAGCTACAAGCAATCAAATAAGACAAACTTATGTTTAACAATGTTCTACTTTTTTTTAAATTTAACAAACATAAATTTGTGAAAAAATTCTATATCATTTATTTTCAATTTAATTCTGGAAATCGGTCATTTTAGAGAAATATAAAATCAAACATTTTAAATTTAACAACCATTGATAAAATATTTTAGTTGTTATAATTGTTGATACTTTAACCAAGCAAGTAAAGTTTTCTACAGATTATTTTGGGAATTATTTAACTTAGTTTCATAAATTTCTCAAAAATTATCTCATACAATACATGGATTTTTTATTTTGTTTCATCTTTGCCTTCAATTCCGTGATTAAAAGAACATTTTCATTGACAAATTACAAGTTGCATCAAAAATTAATGGCAACGCCATCTTTGGGGCTCATAGTTGATATTTTTACTATATAAAATGGACAAATGTAAGAAAAAAATATTTAAATTTCCTCTAATTGTTGGCAAAGCGTAAAAACATATAAAAATGATTTTTTATAACTTTTAAAGTTAAGCCTAGATGGAGATTTTGATTCTATAATTTTGTTAGCCTATAGGAACATATTTTTACATACTTCAGAATCGAAAATATGCTAACTGCAATTTGATATAATCTATTCAATGCTATGTGGCTTATAAATCCTATCTGAAACGTAGTGTTGCATTCATTAAGAGAAATTGAGACTATTTTACAGTGTGTCCCATCCATGGAATTATCTTTCAACAAATATAATGATAATAATAATAGTTTACTTCAATAGCTTTTATATAGCAACTTTTTGATAAACTGTTTCATCTCTTAATTCAATAAAAGAGTTATTTATCCTTAAAATGTAAATTTTATTATACAAACCAAATAGCACAGTTTAGAGCTCAATTTCAGATATTTGTTATGTCACCCAAACATTGAAAGTTAAATATTTTTATTGAGCCTTGTCCAGTTTTACCACCAGTCCTATCATCCCTTGGGGACTGTCCGTAAGACTGTCAGTCCTTCAGATTGACAATACTACTACAATTGATTAAAAAAAAGTTTAGTGGGGTCATCATGAAACAAACTGTATAAGCTTTTGGGACTGAACTGGACTGAGAGTGAAATAGAAATTCAGTCTTCTGTCCCAAATAAGGACTAACACAACCCCACTGAAAATCCTTATGAAATTGATATATTTGTAAAATTAATTTATTGGAGGATCGATTAGGAACTTGAAGAAAAATATGTAATCTTTTCAAATATAATTGCTAGCATATTGTCTAGTCCGTTTAAATAAGAATAAATAATGCTGTAATATTTTTGAACAACATATTCTTATATAATATAGATACCATAAAACCTGGAGCCTAAAGAGATAAATGGCAAAGGTTTAAGTCATTTTAATATTGGGTTCTATTTTGAAAGTTGACATCCAAAACAAGGCAGTGGACAATTCATTCCTTTCCTAATTTTAATGGAAATAAGGGTTTTTATTTTAATAAAATTTGATTTGATGTCAGACATCAACAATTCCTACCTAAGTCATATGAATACTTGGACTTGTCCAACCGTCTAGGATTTACAAATCGTTAATACAGTGTATATTCTGTCCGAACGGGCAGGTGGCCCACATTAATGCTAACAAAGTTCATTTTGACATGTGACATTGAATTCTCCTTTAGTTTAAAAAAATTACTAATGTGTATAATTGTACATTGTAATTTAATTATAATTGAAGAAATAATAAAATCAGTCAATTACACATTGATAACACTATCAACAAAATTTAGATATTGGAGCGCCCGCCTGCTAAAACCCACATTTAATATTGCATTTAAGCCATAAAACACAAAAATAATGATTAAAATTTTCAATCCCAGTAGGTTTGACCTTTAATGCTAGTTTTAAATCACGTTTTTAGAGTATGATTTCGATTTAGAGTCATATTTCGAAATGAAATAACTATATATAGATGAAAACTAAAGGCAATAAAAAATATTCCACCATTCGAAAAAGGAAATATTTATCATTTTATTTTCAATACATTTTCCTACAAAATGAATCTTATTTGGAAGCTAATATATATATTTTTTTCAATTGCATAATATTATGGTTAAAACTAAATAATTTTTATATACATAGCATCAAACCCAGGCCTGTGACTACGGGGTACTTCCCCCTCTCCCTTACTCAAGCTTAATGTAAAATTTGTAGAGAAGAAAAAGGTTTATTTTTGACAATTATTTTTTGTTGTGGCCAATGTCAATATATAGTATGTCTTTTAAAAATGTTATTGGTCATTAAGCTGAGTCGCACTTTTCCTTTTTTCGAAAATCAAAGACGGTCGTGTTTTTACTGTGTTTTTTCAGGTAAATTTCAAAAATATAATTTTCAAAAAGATAGGATAACCCTTATAGTCTGGGAGCCTGTCACGGAAGATTTTGCACCATAAGGTACAGAAGGTGTAAACCAATCTTTTTAACTTCTATTTTCACGTGAAATGTTTTCATCCAGACAAAAACATTTCCATGAAAAAAGCAAACATTCTTTAATTTGGAGGGGGACTATACCCCCTTGTGGACGCTCTTCAAAAAAAGATAAAGTTTTTCTACGTCAATTATTTTTTCTTGTGGTCACTATTTTGAATCTGTATACAAAATGTTGTACTAAAAAATGTTTGCTTGCTGAAATCATTAAAAAATTATATTTCTTGGGAAAAAATGTCTTTAAAAAAAGAAGTTCCTGGTCATTGTCTCTTCTCAAAAAATTTAACTCTAAAAAATTTGAAATTTTCTCATCATCTCTGCTTTCAACCCACAAAGAATCAACATTTTCTCCATGTTATTTTTTTACAAGCTATCAAAAAGCCTCGTAAGAGTATGTAAATAACAATGTGAAGTTTGTAGTAAGTCTTGCGGATGCGTGCGTGCTTGCCTACTAAAGAAGAAGAACATTTTGATGAGTACACGCCGTGTTTCTCATAGAATAAGACCGCAAAACCGTGCTCCTCTTACGCACTTCTCCAATTTATCCGAAAATTTTATGTAACGCATGTTTTACTCCTAGATATTTTTATATAGGAAAAAAAGAAAAAATATCATTTTGTTTTACGTATATTGCTTTAGTTAGGAGATTTCCTTGATCTAGGAAAGACTGTACAATATACACATCAATCAAATTTTCTTTTGAAATCAGTGAATCAGAAACAATATTGTTTGAAAGAATATTTGTCTGACTTAAACATCGAAGAGTTTCCTGTTATTAAGTAATTGAAGTACAGAAATTGTCAAATTTGAAGCGACGTTTGAGGGGGTTACAGTGTTTTGAAAAAATGAACGTTAAATTTATTCATTATTCGGTAAGTAATTAAAGTATAAAGAGATTGATTTGAAAAGGTCAAGTTATTATTTTTTTTTTTTTGAATAAACAAAGGGTTATTGACTAAATTTGAACAGGTTTTTCGCAAGATATAAAAATAAAAATTTACTTGCTTAAATATATAATTTATTTTTATGCTCGTTGGTGATTTGCTGCTTCTTGCAACAACAACAATAAAAAACAGAGACGGGCTGTTGTTGCTATTTTTATTTTTGACCTTTATGTGTGACGATAATAGACTAATGGTCCTAAATGACTTTAAATATTAAATTGTAGGTGTGCTTGTATTTCCTGTTCTGTACATCGATTGGAGGTGCATTCCACAGTTTCACCGATGCAGACCCCTCTGAGTTCTACGAGGAGGGAGACAAGGTCTGTCGAGACGTGGAAGAAACGAGAGAGGACATTGAGTATGACACCACGATTTACTGCTACCCAGACCATAACAACACGGTCAAGGTCTGCCCCGACTCAGAGCCAGTCAAAGCATGTCACACAATGTATCAGAAAAAATGCGACATCTCTTTTCGTCCACGGATGAAAAAGGTCAGAGTCCGCATTTGCCCAGGGGAAAAGGATTCTGTGAACTTATCTACTGAGGAGAGTGGAGGCTATCGTAACAATGTCGTGATTGATGTTCGCCCCAATGGAAGCATTGCCTCTAAAACTAGTCCCTGCATTGGGGGTAAGCGTAAGATCTGTGTCACGAAATACGAAACAGAGTGTTCTACCATCCGACGAATGAAGAAAATGATTGAGGATCATCCACGATGTCAAATTGAGCATTTGAACAAATGTGATGAGAATCATAGATGTTCACGAGTGCCTTCCATGAAGTGTCGCATTGAGAAGAGACAAGTGACGAAAGTCAAGCCAGAAACGAGTTGTAGACGGGTTCCAAGAAACTTTTGTCGGAAGGTGAATTGTGCAAAAGAGGCGGAGAAGAAGTGCTACTACAGGGTTCAAATGGTAAGTTGAGTCTTTACTTTTGCAAGGAATTTTCTATACGTGGAGCATGCAAACAATTATTTTCCCTTACATTTTTATTTTTTTTTAAATTTTTTTAAGTAAAGGTTCTTTTTGTTGTTTTTTTGATTTTTTAGTACTAAAATAGTTATGAATTACAAGATATTATTCATTTAATACAATTAATGTCTTAAGGAATTAGTTTAAATTTCGCTATTAATTAATAACATAATATAAAAAGATAGTCAAAAATTAAATATATTTTAAGTCCTTAAGACATTTAACTCCCTCATTCATTTCATAATTATTAAACTCTACAAAATTCATTTAGCCTGTTGACCAACGAAAGGCCGAAAAGTAACCGTTCCATCTATAGAGTATTCCAAAATTATTATTTCTTATATAAATATGAACCATCAATTAATAACTAGTATCATGCCCAGGCAACAACATCAGAAGTGTAAAAATCTTTCCTTTTTCCTCTTTTTCAATGCACCTTTTTTCGCTATATTTCAATAGAGCTGCTGTTGTTTTAGAGAGCTTCTTTTGCATGATTATCATATATATTTTTACAAAAAATAGAGGAGTCATATCCTGTCATATAAACCGTATAATTTATTAATATCCGAAATTCGTCAGAAAATGACTCAAATTCTGCCTTTCTATACAAAAAAAAAGCAAGAAGAAGATCTTTTTTGCTTTGTTTCTCTTTTAATTAATAGTTATAACATAAGGAGTAGGTCATACTTCCCTCTTATACAAAATTATATAAGTCACATGTGCTACAACAAACAAAAAAAGTGAAAAGTGAAACATACATCCAATAAGTATATTAGGATGGTTTATTGTTAACTTTTTCTGAATTTCGAATATGGCTGGTGCGGAAAAATGGTGAATTGTTAAGAAAATAATTTATGGAAACATTTATTGATTTTCGATGTCTCACATCTTCGTCAAAGTTTGAAAATAGAAATAAACCATTCATATATATTTATTAAATAAATATATAAATGAAGCATTTTTTTTAATATTTTGCATTAAATTCCTATGATAAATAGAATTTTTTAGATTCCTTAGACACCCCTAAAAATCCCAAGAATCAACACTGAAATCCCAATACAGTAACAATAGTCTACAGAATATCAACAAAATTTGACACTCTCCTTGAGTGAGTTATATTTCATTTTCATCTTTGTCTTTCATAACATTTGCTGATAAGTGTTAAGAATCATAGAAACTTTTTCTCGTTTTGTCTGATTTTAATTGTATTATACGATATATTAAAAGGAACGGCGGAACATGTTCGAACTGGTAGTCTCATATAAGCTTACTAACGAAACCTGCACAGGAGAATGTTATGTATCAATACAAAGATGGGCTTAAAATGCATACAGAGTTCGAATATGTTCCGCCGTTCCTTTTAATATATCGTATAATACAATTAAAATCAGACAAAACCAGAACAAGTTCTGAAAAAGTTGAAAGCTACTATGTGAGTAGTAAACTGTTAGCAGTTTAGGTAAGCAAAGTTTGAAGATATAACTAATACAATCAAACGAAAGTAATCAACTATTGTTGCATATATAAAATCTCAAAACTTTGACATTTTGGTTAAAAAAATCATCCCTAATGTAACATCAATATCCCAAAATCTTGGGATAAATCCCAAGGAGCGGCATTTCTGGATATACATTTTTCTATCCCATAAAAAGTACGTATAATTTTTTTTTTCTAAAGCAACCCTATAGATCGAAAGAGGAGAATAACTTTTTTCAAATTTTGATGATTCATGTTAATTACACATTTTTTTTTTTTTTTTTTTTTTAGATGAAAATATACTTTGAAAATTCCATAATATAATTCTCTTTTTTTGTTCTCTCTCCATAGTATAATTTTAGAAAATAGCTTTATAAATATTTGTAGAGATTAGAACAAGATCTTTCAAAATTGTTAAATGCAAAATAAAGAATGAATTAATTACTTTAATCGTTATTGACTAAATGACTTCTTTTTTTTTCAAACATTGACGTAAATGTGCGAGATATAGATGGCATTGCCCTAGAATAATGAACATTCCCAGGGGTTATTTCTGTATTACCCTTAAAAACTTTTCCACCTTAGTCATAATCGAAATTCGAAAAAAAATGTTGAAAAACAAACCGCCCTAATGCAGACAAATAATTTAATGCACATCATACATGTATTATTTATTTTCTGTACGAGTCAAGAATATGACAAATTTTAAATATATATTTAAATATAAACATATTTTTATTTCTACATAGTTGTACACAGAGAGTATCATTTAACCGCAATTTTGTTTTTTGAAAAAGCACAAATTATTTATTCTTAAAGAGAATTTCATTTTTTTTTTCCTTAACGAAAAATAAATTGATATTTCATTTGGAACTAATCAGCATTTCTTCTTTAAGCATCATTTAATCATACCTATATTTAGTACTATATAAATCAATCCTGCTTCTTGACCCTTATAGATTTGTTTATCTACGTATGTATACAACATACAAATATTCTTGACTCGCTAAGATACATAAATAAGTAATCATAAGACCACAAAAGGTCAAAGTTGAATATACATTATATATATGTTGCGTACTACTATATTCATTCATATCAGGGATTATGAAGTCATAATTATTATTTATTAGTTGGTTGAATATTTTCATTTCACCTACTTAATTATAAATGTTCTCTAATACAAATGTTTAGAATTTGAATGAGGGGGTAGAGGGTGATGGTCTTACATATAAATAGATATATTATGGATGGTAGTAGGTGCTATGGCGAGTTGAGTCTCATTCCAAGACCAAACTTTTCTCCTAATTTGTTATTAAGTGATTTTGTATAGACCGATTTGGACCAATTTTTCGGCCCAGAACCCGATCTTAGACCGTAGACTCACTATTAACCGTTTACAAATCATCTCATTTTATGAACGATTTTCTCCCCAATCCTGATTTATGAGTTGCACAAATATGATTTATGCAACATATGGAACATAATATAACATCATTGTATGTAGATGTTCACCATTTCGAAACACACATTACGTCATTAAAAATTAATTTATGTATAGAATCGGTCTAAACCGAATTTTTCTTTGGGACCGATTTAAAAACAAACTTTTCTTTGAGACTAGTACAGACATAACTTCATTAAAGGACCGAATTAGTTCGGTCCACTAAAAATCAAAAGGGTATCATACCAGTCTAGGATTTTCAATCCGATAACCAATAGCCATCGTGGGATTGTGTTTTGTTGGCAGTTTTATTTATAGTTAACAATCTTCATAGAAGTTAATAAGTAACCACAGATTAATCCACACAGGTTTATCAAGAAACAAATATTTTCTTACCGATTCCGGTACCTAAGCCGGTATCGGTATTTTAATACTTTCAGGGATAAAAATACACTACGAAAATGTCATTTATTATGAATAGTGTCGTCATGAGGAGGAGGGGTGAGGAGCCGGCACTGAAATGTAATAACATTTTATCAAAGATAGTTCATTTTTTATTTTTTAACAGATAAAGAAGCAGTAAAATGATAGCAGGATCATTGATTTAATATCTTCATGAGATAATGACACTGCAGTTGGTGGTTTCTAAAAATATTAAGTATAGTATCATTTTAAATGCGTCAGTACTCCGGTACCAAAATTTTATAAATATACCGAATAACAATAACTAATCGAATAACAGGATTCACAAAACTCGAACATGACATGCAACTCGAATGAAATGACTTGATTTAAGAGGTGACTCAAGTTCTCTCAAATCATAACAGCAAATCGTGACTGTTTCCACGTCATTAGTTATAATCAAGCCAATCTTGATTTATAAAACAAAACATACCACTCATGAGTAGCTTTAATTTTGTCAACTATGATTAGACGAAATGTATTCGTTAAAAAATGTTTTTTGTTTGACGTTTACGAGGCGATGACAAAACGAAACAGTTTTTTTAAAATGATTCATCACACTGAAACAAATCTTTTCTTTTTCTTGAGGAAATAAAGATGAGGCTAAATGTCACGACGACGGGACGAAATGTGATGGAGCAAGACAAAATGAAGACTGCTTATGAGTCATTGAGTTGTGATATGTGAAAATGACTCGGGAGTAACTGAATCCCCTAATCAAGTGACTTGACTCGAATCATTTGTCATATGTGTCGTGAGTCTACTTAGTATTCTTGAGACTCGATTCTAGTACTGTGTTTCTCCAGTTTGTTTGATTTTTTCATAGAATATCGTTTTCAAATCGTGTACCAATTCTTTTTCGATCTCACTCTATTGACCAATTCCTACCCTAACTAGTTGTACGAGGTGTTCACTTATAAAATACTTTAAACATTAATATGACGTACACATAGTGAAGCTCACAATTAGGAAACACACTTGACGTCATCAAAAATTCATCTATTAAATTGATCGAAACAGAATTTTTCTACGTGGCCAATCCCAACCGAACTTCTTTAAAAAACAGAATCATTTCATTCCAACAATAATTATAACTGTTTTAGACAAATATAAGACTTCCACACCGAAAATCAACAATAATATATACTAATTTGAATCCTTTTGGATGAGTAATGTACATAAATATATATAAGCCTATGTGCTTTATTCTTTCAAAAGAGGAGAGACACAACATCTGCAATTAATAATGTTAGGCTTCGGTCTGATACCATTTTAAGTTTTGTAGGACCGAAATAATTCGATCCTTTCAAGGAGTTTGGTATGGACCGGTCTCATTTAAAAAATGTGAACATTGTTCAACAATGACGTCATATGAAGCTAAATGGGTTGCATAAATCATATTTGTACCATCTTAAATTAGGATAGGTGAAAAAATGGTCCGTAGATTGAGACCAAAAAATTGGTACAAAATTTGAAAAGGATCAAATTTTGGTCTATGGTCAGATATATTGGTATGGACAGCAAAATATCGGTCTAAATCAGTCCAGAAAAAATAATATAAGAGCGAATCGAACAAAAAAAAAAGAAGATTGTTTTTGGACCGAGTCTCAACACTATTAATCATATATTGATTTGCATATAAAATGCACAAACTATGCCATAATGGGTCATGGGATGGATTAAGTTTGACTTAAAATAATATGTGCTGTTTGCTTCTTTTTTTTTCTTCAAAAAAATTACCTGTCGTATGCAAAGAAATTTCATTATAGAAATAAATAACATGTTGAAAATTTACTTTTTTTTAACGAAAAACAATTTATTTTATATTATTAGATTGCCTCTACTTTTCACACAACATATAAGAAGAAAAAAACAGTTAGTTGCTGATTTTTTTATTATTATTTTTTTCTTGATGGTCATCACGTGTAAACAGTTAAAAAGGCAGCAGTAGAAAGAGAAATGACTACAACATACAACTTATTTTCAAGAACAACATATGACAACAGATTTTTTTTCTGAAGATATTATGTACTTGTATGTATGTAGCTCGAATCATTTGCCAAAAAACATCCATTTGGCAAATGAGGCTAAGGGGATTGATGATCATTTGAAAAGATTGAAGAGTGGTTTCAATATTAACTCTATGTATATTGATATTTGTTTAATTTATGTGTTCCATGACAAGGGGGTTCTATCATCTAAAAAGTATTTATTTAGGGAAGACAGTTGCCACAGTTCCCTTTTTCTTGAACATCAAAATAATTACAGCTATTAAATTAACATCGTAACTGAATATTTCAATTCTTATATTTTCCAACTTTTCTTTGAGATACGCGATAAAAACTCTAATAGAGGGATATCTTTATTTTGTAATAATTAAGTAAGTTTTTTCCTTGTTTTTCCTATAACTTTTACCATTTGAATAATTATTGATTCTTTTCCTATCAATTGATATAATTTAATCAAAATTCAAGGCTTGAGATATTGTAACAATGAGTGCAAACGGATCATTAGCAATAAATACTTCAATTTCCCTCAAGTTTTCTAAAGATTTATATAATTACATTTCATGTCAAAGTTGTTCTGTTGCCAGAACAGGACCGTGAAGAAGTTTTTGAGAGAGAATTTATCCAATCTAATATATAAATCTGATTAAATGAAAATCTACTAGATCTAATACATTAAAATTTAAACATTCAACATCATGAAAAGTTTAATTATTTGTTCATGGAAAAATAATATTTAGTCGATTTTTTTAAGTTTCATACTCAAATTCGATATTTTTTAACTTTTGGAACCATTCTTATCTATAGTGACAGATGCAACATTTAATGAGTTGCATTCAGATGCAATTTGTGGGGGAAACTATGGACTCGTGTAACCATTGGGAAAGAAATGCGCTAATTATTTAACAAAGGTATCTGCTTATAGAAGGGGTAACGTCACAATTGTGTTTTTCTTACAATAGTAAATATCGGCAATGCCAACTGGAGAAATGGCAGTCAACTCTGATTGACTCTGATATTCTAATAAAAAGTGCACCAATCAACGTATTTCCTTTAGCTAACAACGTTGAAGTTATGATAGAACTTTATACCCAGAGATAAAATAATTTACAGTAGTACCTTATACATACGAGTTAAATTCGTTTCTGGACCAGAGTTCATAAGTCAAAGCAATTTATTCCAAAAGAACAACTTTTAAAAAAAATAAACTTGAAGTATCTCTCACATTTAATCGACAATTTTCCATCTAATCTTAGTATAAATTATTTTATTTCAAGTCATTGAATAGCCACTAGAGCACCCTCCATCCAATCAAAACCTGACAGGATCTCAAATTTTAAACACTAAGAGAAACTTGAATTTCCGTAAGAAATTTCAGATTACTAAAGTGCATCCTTTCCTTGTGACATAAACTTTGCTTTGAGCCAGTATTTTTCGAATTTCATAATGTTTTGATTAATAATTATAGTTTAAAATCTTATTGCGTATCGCAACGATACTATGGCGTTGCGTTCTGGAGTCCCTATAGCTGACATTTTACAGTAAAGAATGTAAACTACTACAGCCTTAGTCTGCTGAACTGCCAATTACAATTAATTTGTCTATTTTTCTTTTATGCATGGTTTTAAACTTTAAATAGATTTAAAAAATAGCAGGCATATGTGTCATAATTTGACGAGTCTAAATCAAACCACCTCGGAGTATTTAAGCAATAAATTTTTAAAGTGTTTCATCTGTTCACAGTCTTCCCTACAATTGAAAGGCTTTGACATCTACATGTGTAGATATATTATATATATTTTTCCTTTCATTTCAATAATATTTTGCAAATATTAGTCCCGTAATTCATAACAATAGAGCATAATTTTATATTGAATCCTTTTTTTTAAGCAAACATATATATATATATAAATTGAATGAAAAGAATTACGTAAGAATTACGTATTTCATTCAATGTCAATTTGATATTGGAAATAGATTTGTATAAAGTTGGCATGTTCAAATTGCAACTTGTATAAGAAATTTTCCAAATTGGATCTTTTTCTTCTTAAATTCCAGTATTAAAAATACTATATTAGTAATTTTGACTTATAAAGCGTTTTAGGGGCATTTTTGGATACCTAAACCTTACTCTATATTATAAATATATCCCTCTATTGCCGAGTTTTATTATATATCTGACCCTAAAATGTATTATTTACTTTTTTGGTCCCAAATTGATTTTTTTTTTTTTTCAAATTTAGAGATTTCATAAAGATTTTTAGAACATTTTACTTTGATTTAATTTAAAAATCACTGTTTATTTTTGGCATTAAGTAGTATTCAAT
The DNA here is from genome assembly GCF_016086655.4 of Lepeophtheirus salmonis. Taxonomy (NCBI): domain Eukaryota; kingdom Metazoa; phylum Arthropoda; class Copepoda; order Siphonostomatoida; family Caligidae; genus Lepeophtheirus; species Lepeophtheirus salmonis. The sequence goes on from NC_052135.2 coordinate 58,611,246, forward strand.
GTAGTTGTTAAGTCTTTTTCTGATATTAAAGCCATTGGATGGAGTTTAATCAAGATTTGTTGAAAATATGTCCGTTTTATATTGTAAAAATATCAACTTTGAGCCCTCAAGAGGGTGGCTCCTTCAATTACGATGCAAATTATGACATCAGTGAAAACATTTTATTAAAATTACTTGATTATTGGGTATTTATCAGGAATATAATCTAGGGTATTTGAACTTTGATGTGTCATAGAATAATATTAGCAATAAGTAATTTTCATATTTAAAAAAGTCAATAATTACATTATGGAAAGAATATATTAACTACTGCATTATCCTCATCACAATTAGACTAAATTATTCATCTGATTTGTGAGTTGCAACTTGTATAAGTAAATTGTATATAAGTTGAAGAATTTAGAGTACTTTTGTTGTGAATATTGCAGTAATTGAATAATATTTAGATTAGTGGTTACACACCCAAGGCTCTGAGAAAGGTTACATAAATAATAATAAAAAAACATTTGGTTGGAGCCCCGCAGTGATTAAAAGGTTGGGAACCACTTCATTAATTTTTGACTATTTTTATGAAAATGACTAATTGATAAGGGATATTTTGGTGTATATTATAAAGTTCAAATTCCCAGGGTTATGTAACTCCTAAAAAAATAGTCAATGCGTCATTTTAATACATTGATCTAATTGAATTGATAACATCAATTAAGAGCTGTTTTGGTACTTCAAATGACTCATGTTGTTATTAAATAAAGCTTTATGAGATTTAGAAATTATAACAAGTAAAATCTGTTTATACAACATATATATTTTACTCTGCTGATAGTGAGAATTAGGGGGTTTCCACCCTACAACACCTCCTTTCGTAATTTGCTTCTTTATTACAAACATTTATTTGTTTTAATGTTGTTGAAAGTAGACTGAGTCAGGATTGAGTCATAGAGAACTTAGTTAGTCAGCTTATTGCATGTATAAATATTTTATTTTTTTATTAAAGCAGATAAACGGTGCTTTTGTAGCATGAGTCATCGATTTCTCTAGCTTTCAATCAATGAACTTGTGTGTATTTATTGTTGAGGAGAATTGATATCCAAATTTAAATAAATAACTATTACTTCAAAACATGTTCCAAAGTTAGAACCTTGGTCTATTTCTCATATATGGTACGTCTACAATAAAACAATATTTAATGCATATCAAAAAACTTCAGAAATACAAACAGCCTAATATTTCAAGACCTTATTTAAGTTAACTATGAGCTATATATTCACCCTTCTGGGATGTATTGAAATGCCCAATAGTTTTTACTATGATTTAAAATATTCTTTTGATTTTTGATAATTTATTTGACCATGTATATGGTCTTTCAAGTAGAATCTATCGTATTATTTTTTTTAATTATGACAGGGCATTTTTGCAAGATTTAAGTGTAATTTGCAGTATCTCCAAAGGATTACTCATAATATTTTATTCAGAGAAATATAAGATAATTAATTGAAGAATACAAACGTAATCCATACTCAATTTTGGTGGAAATCCTTTTAGATTGCTTCAATGTTGATGAAACATATATAGTACTCGTACACAGAAAATTCATCGATTTTTCAATTGAAATTACATTCTCTGGATCATGAATCCTATAATCTCTAAACACGAGATGATCAAATGCAAAAAAAGAAAATAATAATATGGGTTCTAATGAGGCATAAGTGATTATTATCACATTGTTCAATTCAGCGAACACTGCTTTATATTTTTAATCCAATCAAACGATTCTCTTCATATCCAAAATTTATTATTTTAATGATATCTTACATAAGCTAAGAAACTCATCATGAATAATGTATTGATTCCATCACATATAATAAGATTATTATATTGTGAATATATTTTCACGAATTTTAATATTTTTTATGCTTTCTAAATATAATTCAAATAAAAATTAAATTCTAGACATTTTGACAATTTGTTACGTAGTAGTATAATATTAATAGTCTATGAAAATATATGTATGTATCTCCACGACTAGTTTTTCATTGGATAATCCTGCGTTACCTCCCTCACACAAAATGTTCACTGTATATTGTTGTCAGCTGTACATGTTTCAGCTTATTTTCCCCTGATCAATGTTCTGACCGTTGATTGATTGTATTAGAACTAGTTCTTTTTAATGTGCGTGAACAATTCCCAACCATTACTGAACCATAATTCCATAGTTGAAAAAATTTACTACATTACTAACAACTGATTTTGGATCTTTTTATTTTTCTTTTCGGAGGATTGTTGCAAGATACAATAAAATAATCGATGTGCTGAGTTAGGCTCGTCAACCATCCTTGTTATGGTTTTAATTACATCATCATAAACAATTAAGCAAGTTGGGATCTTGGATTATTCGATAGGATAAAGATATCAGATAAATAAATATGATTTCGTAGAGTCTAATTGATCATGAGGAAATTCTAATCCAGGATTCATCACATAACAGCCCTTTCTTTTTCTAAATACCTACATTATAAAGGCCTTTATGCATTTTAGGATGGTTTGTTATTAAACATTTATCAAATATGCTAAAAAGTTATCAATGTTATTTTTCTCATTCAATGACACCATCCTTTCGATCAAAGTTTGAAAAAAGGCAAAAATTATTTAATTATACAATAAAGATTTAAAATAAAGTATTTCATTATTTCTATATTTTAATAGACATTTTTATAACCAATAAAAAATATTAATTAAGTTATCTTTAAAGTTACCCTAAGGAACAAAAAGATAGAATAACTCACGGAAATTTTGAACATTTAACAGATATTTTTTATACTTAACAAAAATGTCTATCAAAATAAGTTTATGCAAAGTAAAGAAAAACACTTTTTTATCATCTTTATTGACTAAATAAAGAATGTCTTTCAAAGTTTGCTCGAGATGTATGACTTAAAGATGATATTGTACAGGAATGTAATTTTGCATAGGACATTTTCTTACTAATTGACAACTTTTCCTGTCTAGCTGCAATCGAAACTTGATAAAAATTGTAAGTCAGACAGCTCTAATGTATATATTATTGTTGAGATCTTGTCAAAGACGGATTGTTCTTCGGTTCCATATTAAGTGGTTTTTATAAACCAATTTGGATCGATATTCAGACCAATATCTCAGACGGTAGAATGAAATTTAATCGTTTTCAAATTGTGTACTGATTATTTTTCGATCTTAGTATAAAGATCAATTTTTTACACTATACCCTGAATGTCTAACCTTTTAAAATAATAAGCCACATTGACAACTGAAATATTCTAATGGGCCACAAAGCCTATTAAATGAAAAGTGGTTTCATAGTACAAAACTATTAAATACATATTTATTTCAAACTTAGGCTAAACATAAAAGGTCAAATCTAATTTGTGGGGGGTGGAAGGGGGCTTATTTCCCCACCCCCCATAGCGAAAGTTTTTCAAAAATTCCTTTATATGGGAAATATTTTTTAATGGTTGTATGTATTATACGCGTTTTGAAATATTGTCACAATTTTGCTAACAAAAATACTACTGGTAGGTAGAAGGAATAGTGGGTCGTAATGCAGTCCACGGTCCACATTTTTGAAATCCCTCACTATACTGATTTACGCAACAGATTTAACTTCATATGACATTAATGTGCCAATGTTCACAATTCATGATTTTGAAATACACATGAGGTTATCATTAAATTAGACTGATTCAGGCCGAACTAGGATTTTCAAACCGAAAACTCCAATACTAGTAGATACTTGGTAGGAACACCTATTTAGTGTTGAGCCAATCCTTATTCCTAAGGACTGTCAGTACTAGAACTAATTTATAAAAGAAGTAATAAAGTTGAGTGACGGGATCAAGATCCAATGTTTATAGGATTGAACAGAACAGAACTGCAGTCTTAAGTTCTAAATAAGAACCGACACAACACTACTCCTATGTACTTTAAATGGAACTATTGTTTAGAAAAATAGACATTCACTTCCTATGTATGGCTCTAAAAGCATTTTATGAGTTAAGTATCAAACAAAGAAACAAAAGAGAAGCAACCAAACACCATTGAAATCACCACCGCTCAAGATTCAAATGTGTGTATTGTTAATGTAATCGCAATTCCATGATAAAGTGGGAACGTTCATTTGAGTCAAAAACAACACTTGAGAGAGGAAACAGAAACATTATGTATGGCAGAACATAAGCAGTATACAACAAAAAAATAGAAATTAATACATACCACTCCAAAATGACAATAGAATAGTTGTTTATACATATGTGGTACGTCAAGACAAAAGCAAGCTAGAATTATCTTTATCAAAATTGAATGTGGATTACATTTGTATTCTTCTACGAATTATCGTCAATTTCTATCAACACAGTTAAAGAATCAGAATTTAGTAGATTCTATTGAAAGACCATATCGGGGCCAAATGAAGGGACTAAACTATTGTTTTTCATTCTAGGATATCTCAACTTATGCGAGAAATTTGAATTTAAAGACTATATGAAATATGGGACTGTTTTATGTACCATATATATGTTGTAATTTTGATCATTTTCTATTTATCCTTTTCTTGATGTTTGTTCAAGGTTGTTTTTGTGTTCACTCACCACATATTATGTTCCACCCCTACCTTTTTGGACCATATTATATGAACATACTTAAGTATTTTAGGATATTTGAACAAGAGAGTGGTTTTTTATTCTTTTTGCAATATTACTCCGCAGAAAAAAGAAAAAATGACTCAACAATATTTTTTCACCCCTCTAATGCATAGGCAATGAAAATTAAAATGAACTTTGCTTGACTTATTTTTAAGCTTGTTATAGGTATTTTAAAGAAAAAGTCTGCATTCATCTTTCCCCCCCCCCCTTCCCATCCATACATAAAAGAAGCATTTTCGGTATGTATAAAAACAATAGCAGAAAATTAACATGATTACCCTGATGATTTGAAGAATGTTTTAGAGGAGAGCAACTTACATAGTTTCCATGATGTTTCATTAAATTAGTTGATAGCAGCTTTTGAGACAAAGAAAATAAACTTTAAATATTATTTATCTTTAATTCTTCATAGCTACTCAAAAAAAAAAAATTAGGAAAATTAAAATTTTTCGGAAAAAATTTCAAAAATCTATAGCTACTCACAGAAAATTACATTTTTGGAAAAAAAATTGAAAAAAAATTTTTTGGAAAAAAATTCAAAAGTTAAATTTCAAAAATGAAACTTCAAGTATAATATTTTTTGGAAAAAAAATCAAATATATAATTTATTGCTTTGCTGCATAATTAGCCAAAATGACAAAAAAAAAAAAACTCCAAGGCTATTGTACTTCCTCTAAATATTCTTTGATCGTGCTCCAATTTTGTAGTGCCCTATTTTCATATATATTTGAGAAGGAACCTTTTGAGACATTGGGAGCACTACTTTTCAAGAAAAAAAAGTTTCTTCTGAACCACTTAAATATATATTTATATATAAGTAACTATTGAACTTTGTAGGGCTATAAATAAGTTCGTCTAACAAAAAAAAATACTCATAAAGAAATTGTTAATTTGTTAACAAATATCTGTTTTTTTCATCAGTTCTTTTATGTCTATCTCCCATAGTACATTTTCTTCATTTATAACCATTTAATCCACATAAACTCACTAGTAAGACAAATGAGACCCTAACAATCAAGTAGATATTATATATGAAGAAGATAGGGGAGAATGAGTAATGTCATTGTGTGAGGGGCATCAAGATAAGGCATGAGGGGTTTGTTCCTACTGTGAGCTTTTTCTTCTTCTTTTTCCATGGAAAATTAATTTGAAAAATATAGACCTTATCAATAAAAGGTTTGTGAGCGTGTCTATGCATTTATTTTAATAAAAAGTAGGGTTGTAAATCCTAAACTCTTTTTAGCGTGCTAGTTTTGTTGTTGGCAGCGTGAACAGTGTTTTTTTATTGTTTTTTTATAAAGCATTTATTATTAGAGATGTGAAAATTGTCAAAATCTTCTTGAGTGTAAATCAAAAAGAAAAGTATATGTTGTCACCTTTGATAAACGATATATCTGCTAACCGATCACTGTTAAAACTTGCTTTCTTATACGTTTAAATTGTCAAAATAGGAATCAATAATTAATGAGAGTATTAAAACCAACATATACTTTTCATAAAAACGATAAGGCTTATAACGGGTCTCAGATTGTGGGGCTAGATATTATCTTTTTCAAATCATGTACAGGTTATTACAGTCTCATTCTATGGACAAATTGTCTCCTTTATCGAGTCATACGAGCTGTAGACACATGAGCGTAGAATATTATATATTTTTTAGGGGATAATATTTTTAAATATTGGCCTAATTTTGATAACTCATTCAATTCAAATTTGGGATTATTTCTAAAAATGCAGATTTTTTTAGTTTTTTGCTTTTTTTTCATATTTTCTCTTTCTATCTTGAAATTGAAGACAACGACAGTGGATAGTTAAAATTCCAATATCGTAACCTTTTAATAATAAGGAAATAAATTTACAAAGTAAATAATATATTATTAGATTAGGAGGATTGAAATATCTACCTTTTGGAGATATTTGAAGAATTAGCACTTTGGAGGGTCAGTAAAGTAAATAGAAGGTCTCATAATGTGAAGAAAGTTGTCTCCTATGACGTATTTTGATGTGGAAGGAGGGACTCGGAGTCGATCCGTGGACTGAGGGATTAGACCGGAGAAGATCATCTACTTCTTTTTCTTGTATCTGTCATGAACCATTACAGGATGAACGTAACAGGTATCAAGGAGATATCATCATCCATTCACTCCTGAAATAGAAAATGATTTGTTTTATTGTGGAGCCTGACTTGAGATATCAATTTTGTAATAATTACTAATGGTTAAAAAAAATATTGGGGGCTCACCCCCCTCCCTCCTGGTGATTATGGTCCTGTATCATCAACAATTTAAATACAAAATGATACTTCATTATGTATGAGTTTGCCCAAGAATGTTAAAACGGTCTTGGATTTCCAAACCGAACCCCATTACTATTCATGCAACCCTAGTTACTAAAAGTCTGGGTATAACATGATTAATTTTATAAGTGTTAATAACATGGTGGTGAAAGTTTGTTCAAGATGCACTTATTTTTCAATTACTCATATATTGTATATTAGTGGTATATGTATGTACTAAGCAGTAGGTAGTAAAAATAACGTGAGTTTATATAAGATATATTTATTAATTTTGTTAGTTTCTAATAGATAGAATGAAGTTTTTTACACGCATCCATGGATATTGAAAAATAATTATAAGAAGTAATCATGTACTTACATAAATGTGTAAAAGTGAAATTTAATGAGTTAATTGAACAACAGTAGAGACTGAAGGACTCGAGGAAAAGAGCGGACAGACAAAAGAATCAACAACAACAATATAATTGAAAAAAGGGAAATAAATAAGTTTAGGATTGCAAATCCTAAGCATTTTTAGGGTGCCAATTTGTTTATTGTTGGCAACCTGGACAGTGTCTTTTGTTTTTTGAACACCTGTACGATGTTTTCTCCTCGAGAATGAAAGTATAATGATAGGTACCAAATGTAATCACGAGTTTGTTATTGTCATGCAAAAAACATTCGATGACAAATATATTTCATGTTGTCCTGGCGGAAGGAAGGATAACTGATAACAAGGTCAAAGCATTATCAATAGAAGAAACTTGTAATTCTTGCATTTACATAAATATACAGCTTGAGTTATGGCTAAAATTGTAAGCAATTTAGGTATTTAATAAAAAAGAAACCAAAAATTGATTTTTTTATTCATCGGTATTATTGGAAAAATAATTAAGAGAAGATCAGCTGAGCTGTCATGACGTTTCATTAGATCAGCTATAAGCAGCAATGAAAGGAAGTAAATTAAAAGCAAGTGAAATATTTAATCAAGCAAGGACATAAACAGAAATAATTTATCCTCAATTCTTCTCTGGGGACAAAAAGTAGATACACTTATCATCTTTCTAGAGTTGTGAATCCTAAGCATATTTTAGAAGCAAGTTTAATTGGGGTTGGCACCTGAACAGTGTTATTTTTTATTTAGTAGGACTCTTTAAATTATTCTTTCATTCTTAAAGGGTGAACATCTAACAGGGGTGTCTGCAGGGCGTGGGCTGGAGGCGCTGTAATTAAAGAATGGGTGTTTTTAACTAAAAAAATTAATATTTGATTTAATTTACCAATTTTTTTTTAATTTAATTTAATTTTTTTGTGAAATTTGAATAGTTAATTTTTTTTTTTTTTTGAAAAACTTAATATTTGCAATTTAAATTTTGAAATTTTTTTCCAAAACATTTACTTTTTTTGTGAATATCTGTAGATTTTTGAAAAAAAAATCCAAAAAATTTAATTCTTGATTTTTTCTCAAAAAAATCCAAAAACCAAGCCACCCCAAAAAAAAATATATATATATATATATAATCCTGCGGACGCCCTTGTATAACTTAAAAGTCAAATCCCAAGTGTGTGTGCTGTTGAATAACGTAGAGTAATGCTGAAGATATGTTGGAGAGTATCAGTTCCTATTAGACTCAGAGTATAATTGAGGAACGAAAATGGAGTTGCATGATACGGAGTAGAACGTTGGTTCATTTTCTTCATCTAACACATGCTCCCAACTAATTTAATAAAACGTATTACAGCTAAGTGGCTCTCTTTCAAGCATTCTTCAAATAGTCAGTGTTACCTTGTTGATTTGTAGGGTTTTTCTACATACCAGAAAAGCTCACTATTTGCATCCCTAAACATAATCCTCATCTATCACTTTCACTGGTTGATAGTTTTTTTCCTAACATGATTCATGACTACAAATTGGTTTGTTTTTTTAAAGCATTATTAATACTTCTTTTTATTATATTGAGTTAAGAATGTACTTAAAAAGTGAATACTTAAAAAAACATTTAAAGTTACAAATGAATATAATTTATTCATTAAATATTTTATACATTAGACTTAAATAATGTTATAAGGAAATAATTAATTATAATTCAATAATATCATTAATCAAGTTAGTTTGAGTCCAAATTGCCCGTTTGATGACATTGATCCACAAAATTCCTTCAGTCTATTTATATCTTTGGAGAAGCTAAACATTTTCATGGATGAAAGCCCTCAAAACTTTTTATCCTTTGCAGATCGGTTTTTTTACAATACACTGAACTACACATGGGCATTATGAAAAGTATATTGAAATTATGGGCTAATTATAGTAAAAAAATAAATTAACTTTTATGTCTATTAAATAGAATGCCTTCAAAACCTTTCAAAAAGGAATATATGGCAGTTGACAATTTTAAGTCCATCAGAAAAGAGAATGTCCACTCTTTCCCTTTAGTCATTTAGAAGACATTAGTATTGTTCGATGTACGGGTACTGGAGTGGTACTTGGATACTCACGCATGACATTAGAACCAGTACTTTGAGTACCATTTTTTTATAAGATATTGGGCCTTCAATTACGTAATTTGCCATTTTCGATGTAGTATCTAGACATGTGTTGGTATAAAATATTTTCTGATCTCTGATAGCATGACAATATTATTTTCCGATCCTACCCGATATTTTACTTTTGATTAGATGTAGTCGTATCCCTAAAAGCATTTAATTTTTGTCGAAGATTCATATCCTAAGGATACAATAATGTTTATTTTGTTGGTGAATGTTTTACTTGATCGAAAAGATGGACTCTTGAAATGTTTCTTTGTATTAAAAAAATTTCAATACGGATCCATCCATTTGATTAATGTTTGCAAGATGACCACTTAAATAAGATAGGGCCTTTGTAATTAATAAATGTTATCTTGACATTTTACGTGATGTTATGACCAGGGAGGCAAAATTTGTGTCGTACTCTTTTTAAGAAGGGCATGATTCATAATAGTTGCATTCATTCACTCATCGAAGTGTGACTACTCTGTATATAAGCATTTCCTGGCCACAAAAATTTAATCACATTCAAAAGACCCATTTTTCTGATTACATCATATCAAATATTTGAGCAAAAATCAAAATTTCCAAGAATTTTCTATGATGCAAATATTGTATATTTCGGCCGATGATATCAGCCCTCCTCCCCCCTCACAAAAAAAGTCGGTGCTTTATAATGAAAAAAAGTAAAATAATTTTTTTATATGCAAATTTTTGGGTTAGGGCCCACCCAAAATAAAAAATCCTACTGTAACTGCATATCAACTGCTATATACGACATTTTTGCGTAATATTTTAATTTGAAAAAATATCAAAATACCGATACTAATTTGGCTACTGGAATTGCCGGAGCAAAAATATTAGTATCGTAACAACGCTAATGCCAGAGAGTGAATTATTCGGACTAATAGGTAGTTACTAGAGATGCTAAAGAGGAAGAAGGCCTCATGGTCAAGATCACACGCTGGTTTTTTATTGTTATATTTTGCATATGGTCATGCTTTGGAGGCATCCAAGTGTGACGAATTGTTACTATTGTGCTATGCATCAGTGTTTTTTCACATACGTCAACATTTGAGTAACTATGAATCCACATGCAGGGATACCTTCAATATGTGTTATTGTATATACGAGGAAGGTTCGATGTACATATGAAATGCAGTACTGTGACTACAAGAGTGGGGAGGGGGTTGTTATAACCCTCTATGGCAAAAATAACTAAAAGCATTGAACCAAATGTATGTAAAATACCTTTCGTCAATTATCTTTTGTTTTTGTCACGATTTTGAAGTTATCAAATGGAACACGCACGGGGGAAATTAATATCTTGAATTCAATGTACGCAGAATTAATAATTATGAGTCGTTCCTACAGAAAAAAATATACATAATGTATATGGACTTCAAAGACAATTTCTAAGTTAGTTAAAATAATTTGAATAGTATAATATTTACTTATACTTAACTAATGTAACTCCATCTGACCAATTAAAGGAACATAAAAAAAAATAAACAAATAATCTGTATTCTAAATTTATTTTAAGTATAAAAAAATTAGAAAAAAAAATGGCTCAAATTTTGTTTCCTCAAAAAATTTTAAACTATAACATTTTCAACAAAATTTTTGTTTCTTGTCACTTTTCTGAAAGTTTACTTGTCAAATTTGGGATTTATATAAAACACCTTCTGTTCAAATTGTAACCCCCTTGCCAACACCTTGGGAGTAATATATATCCATATGACAAAATGTTTGTTGTCAAACTTGTAATAAGTCTTTCAAAAAAGGAAATTATATGATACTAATGCTGAATATTAAATTTAACAACAGATGCAAAAAAAAGTCTAAAGATAATAAAAATAAATTTGCATAAGAAATGTGAAAAAGTGAAGTTAATGATTATTAATATTATTTTTTGATAAATAAATAAAAATTAAAATATGGATATTTATTTTAAAAAAAAAAACTTTATCAAAAAAAAAAAAAAAAATTGCAAAACCTTTTGTTAATAAGTGTCAACTTATGTATTACAACAAAAAAAAAAGTAATTCAAAATGTAGCCATCAAAAAAATTATCATCTAGTCAAGCCCTTAAAAAAAATCCTAGTCACAGCCCTGTTATAGGGTTGACACAAGACTACAGAATCAATATTCGTTATAGGAGAGAACCACTGGAATCACTTTGAACATATTATCTGATTTATTTCCTCTGTCTGTTATTAAGTGCTCATATAAAACAAAACAAAATAAGTAATAATTTTCCCAAAGGGCAATGAACTCAATCAAAATTTTATCTTAATCATAGTCGTTGGTTTTTTTATGGATATTCATTTTGCCTCTTAATATACATATGTGGTGTGTCAACATAAAAACAATCTGGAACAAAAATCAAGAAAAGGAGAAAATCCCAATAGTTCTTAAGAAATACAGCCCAATATTTCAAAGACATATTTTAGTCACTTTGTACTCAAATTTGTGTGATGTGTTAAGATGCCCAAGAATTTTACCTATAGTTTAAAACCTTTTTTGGATACTTAATTTGGCTCCGATTTGGAATTTAGAAATAAAAATTGTCAATTTTTCATTCTTTTATTGAAACGACTCATTTTTGCTATGTTAAGTGTTATTTGCAACCCACCCCAAAGGATTAATAAGAATAATTTGTGAAAAGAAATGGAGGATTATTCAACGAAGAATACCAATGTAATCAACAATGAGTTTTGAAAGGAATCATTGTAGCTTACTTTTGTTTTGGTCTCAGAGTCATTATTCGTTGCTTAGCTATGGATTCGTCAAATCTTAATAGTAATTACATAAGTAACGAAAGGAGAAAACAAATGTATGTACCTCCCAATTATGTACAATACTTTTGTTTCTTGGCATTGAGACGGCACATGTCTTTACATAATATATGTAAACAAAATAAAAAGCAAATTTTATTCACCAATCTATAAAATAGTAAGGATACCCTTACTTTTTAGGATACTATTTATTAGAGCATATTGTTAAAAACATATTAATTGACACCTAATGGGCCTTATACAAATCTACCTTTACATTACCTACAAGATGGCTAGTGGCAAAACTCGTCAATTGGTACTTTATTTTCAAGAAGTAAACAAAAAGACAACAAAAACTCTGCTCGTGTACCTAAAAGCGGAGGATTTACTCTGAACTCGTTCAAACTTGGGATTTCTCCTTTTTTCTTTTTTGAGCAAATTATGCCATGTAAATCTTCTTAGAGTTACTTCCTTTCGAAGTGGAATTTGAAATTTATGTTCACACTAATGTGTACTCTTAGGCCGCCCCGTCCACACTGCGACGTTTTTAAATCCCTCGTGCTATAGTTCATAATTCTTGGAGTCTCTTTTTGAGAAAATCGATTTTACTGTAGCAGCAATTTTTTGAAAAAATGGTCTTCAAACATTCTATAATAAGAAATATAGCTGTGATTTTTTAGTACTATAATTTGTTTTCAAATATAAAATGAATTTAACCATTTATTTGAAAATAAATGACCTTTGGAAGATTCGTTCCAACGTCTTCTTGATATGTGTCCCCAAACGCTGCAAATGAGCTGTTATTTATAAATTATAAAAAGAAATGCAATTAGATTACCTATTATAAGAACTTTGGAGCAGGTGTATACAACAGGTGGCCCACAGGACGCATTGCGTCCCGCTACTCATTCTCAGCCCTCTGGAAAAAAAAATTATAAGAAAAACAGAGAAAACATTTTTTGAAGGATTTATTTTTTAAAAAAGAAGATTTTTTGATCAAATTATGCAGCGCAGGATTTTTTTTTTTTTTTAAAACAAAAAAAAACCTGATTGATTGTGCCTAAATTTGAAATAAATATGTACTTAATAGTTTTGTTTTATGAAACCATATTGTAAGAAATTGAATTTAATATATTCTGTGGAGCAATTAAAATATTTCAAGTGGTAATGTGTCCCATTATATTAAAAGGTTGAACATCCTTGCTTTAGAAGCTATTTACTCGGAATAAAATGAATAATGCGCCCTAAGACTTTCATGATAAAGTACCCTTTGTGTAAACTACTATCCTGAAAAGTTTCATCAAGATATGAATTGTCCCTTTCGTAAGGTATCCTAGTTCGATAAAAGGCCGTTCCCATAATTTTTATTTGGCTTTCATTGACCGATGGAAGGGTTTCAATGCATTGCCTTCATAAAGTTTTAAAAAAATGTGTTATGAATTTTTTTTGAAATGACCTTCTTTCTGAAAAGAGTTATGTTTGCATTATCTGTTTCTTAGAAAAGGACATGTTTCTTTGAAGAAAAAATAAATACATTTATTTTTAGAGATTTTTTACGGCAACCTCTATCCTTTCCACAAAATGTTACAAATTCCCTTAAAATACATAAAATTTACCTTGAGATATCCCAAAAACTATGTCAGGCCCGCAATCCTATCCAAAAATATATAAATGTATTTGAGATATGGTGCACGCCAACTAATAAGCAAGGTAGAATGATTTATCTCTAAATTAAGTCTTGTATTCTTCAGCTAATTATCGTTCATTTCTATGAATAAATTATTCTGATTAATCCTGGAGATTCCTCCAAATCTTAATTACAATGCAAAAATTCATTGTCACATAAATAAAAGAATTAAAAGTTGAAAAGTTTTATATATTTGGAAGGACATATGGGGGCCGAAGTAAGTTTCATAAATCAAATGAAGGATTTAAAGTATAGTTAACAATCTTGGGTGTTTTAAATCATCCCGAAAATATTAATTTAATTGGCTAAAATATGTCCATGAAATGTTTTTGTTTTTTTAAAATGATATATATATGAAGTAAAAAAATTAATTGCAAATCCCTCATTTTCTTGAGTATTTTTCAATATATTTTTCTTTTTCTGATTTATCATATATATCCCTATGTAAACCATCATAAAATATTCAAAACGATTATGTTAAAAAAATGACTTTTCCAGAGATTTTATTTGATTTTCTCTTGTAAAAAAAATTATCCTAGATATTTTAAGACTCTTGGCTCTCATTGGCTGATGTTCTAAGGATTTAAATGCATCTCCCTTATACAATTTTTGATGGATACTCTCTTATACACCCCTTTTTCTCATAAATAAATATTAGGGTGGCTCTTATTGTACACATACTTAAAAAATCAATGTTTTTATGTTCATTCTCTCATCACTCTGTATGCGTGAAAATATATTCTTATGCTAAAAATTGTAGCATTTAAGTCTCATTCAGAGTTGGCCGAGGTTGGGTCTTAAACTTTTGACTAAAATTGATAAGGTTCTCAATATTGTATATTGTTTTTATTTTGAAACACAAATGAAACCTAGAATAAATTATAATTTAACTATGACTGAGAAGAAAAAAGTGAAGCAAATAATGATTGGTTTTTGTAGATAAAGTAATGGTTATACAAAAAATATTAAATAACATTTAATTAATGACAAAAAAGATTGAATATTGAGATTAAACAAGCTACAAAGAAAGTAAAGGTAAATTTATTTATGGATACAGACCAATTGTAACTTTATGGAATTACCCAAATTTTTCCTTACTAATTTTTCGATATGGGTAGGGCAAAACATTAAGAAACGAGTCAAATCTATTTTGCACAGCAAAGGATTATTATGAAGGGAACAAAATGGAAATAAAACTAATTCATTGATTTGTAAGACCCACCCTAACATAAAAATAGTATACAAATGCTTATTACATATAATATTATACATTAATAAATAAAAAGGAAGTGAGTGAGGGAACCAAGAAGGAACAATAAATCTAAAACCGAAAATAGAACAACCACGCCCTCTATTTATACGTTTTCTTAGATGAACAATAATGACGGAAACGGTACACATTAGGGTAGGGGGCGATGATTGTTACAAACTACGTATATACATATACAATATATATATTTGATGTTCTACAAGCAACAAAAAGCAAATGAGTGAATTACTGGGTTCGTTTACATACAGCAAATTGATTATAGCTATTAAATATCAATATCAAATTAATGCTACAAAGTTGGAAGGAACCATTAATGTTGCCTACCATGGAACGAGATGGGGGCGTCTACATACTCATACATTATAATAATAATATTATATTGAATTATAATGTGTATTTGTTGCAGAGACAAACAAACATGTGTTTGTATTTAGTCACTAGTGTTGGGATTCGGTCTGAAAAACTTAGAACGGTCTTAGATCGTTATGATTTTTTGTGGACTTAACTAATTTGGTACTTTAACAGGGTCACTTGCAGGGGGTGAGCTAGAAGGTGCCTCCCCCCTCAAAAAAAAGAACACATACTTTTTACTAGAAAATTAAATATTTTAAATATGAATTAAATTTTTCAAATTTTTTTCCAAACAAATTTTAAATTTAATTTTTTAAATTTTTTTTTCAACAAAATTAATTTTGTGTGAATAGCTGTTGATTTTTGAAAAAAAAATTGAATATTGAAAAAAAAAAATTCTGAAAAATTATAATTTTTCAAGAAAAATCACAAAACCGTTACATCTTGTCTGTTTCAAAATGTTCAACAATAGTGTTATATGAAGGTTTATGTTTTACGTAAATCATATTTTTACAACTCGTAAATCTGAATAGAGGATAAAATTGATGCATAGATTGAGATCGAAAAAATCAGTCACCGATTCGAAAACGATTTAATTTGGGCTTGTGGTCTGAATTAAAATATCGGTACACGTCGGTCTTGAAAAAATTCGGTCTTGTACAGAGTCTTAAAACTAATACTCACGCAATAAGTGGCAGAGGGAAACAAGATACAATAAACTATGAGATCCTTTGATGGAATTGGAGCATAAACTAATTAATATTGAAGCACAAATAGGCATCCTATATCTACCTATGTACATATAGCTAATCAAATAAAAGGAATCCTTAAAGTAAAAGATTCAATGTTTTACATAAGGGATTGAGATATTAAGGGAATTTCACAAAGCACAAGAACAGTTAGAAGGGAGGAAGGGACAAGACCTAAAACCTGGTCTGTACTAGTTGGGGATGAAGGTAAACTTAAAACCCTGTAAAACTAAAAAAAAAAGATTATTTTAGAAATATAAAGAAATAGGTGTTCTTCATTTTTTTTTTAAAGTTATATGATGAAATTCTTTCAAAAAGGCCACAGGAGGTCTTTCAAAAAAGTTCAGTTTACAAATCTAGATAAAACGTTATTTTCTAAAGAAAAATATCATTCCGTTTCCTCAATTAGCGTAGTTCTGTCTTACCCCATTTTATCTTCAATTAGTGCACACCTACCGTCGTTACCTCTATTATATATTGCAACCTTTTTTGGGGTGGAGTGGGTATAAAAAACACGTGGTTCTGGGAGAGGGGGTGTACAGAAAATAATCACATACATAAGTCATGGATTTCTCAACTTTAGAAATCCATGCATAAGTCAACATGGAGGGGAGGGTCTAAAAATGATATTAAAAAAGAACCACATGGCTTATGTATGACTTCTTATGTGGTGAGTTATCAAAAATATTAAATAGAAAATGAGAAATGATAAGCAGAGTTTGCATGTGGGGGCCAGGGGCCAGTTCTCCCCCCCCCCTCCCGAATCCTCGAGATTGATTACGTGAACATGTATATTTTATACACTTGTATGTCAATAAATACAACTTGTCCCCCTGAGTAAATTTCAAACTCTGCTATGGAGAAATCCCTACAAAATATTTTATTATAACGGTCTTCTTACTTCATAGATACATAACTTGTTGTGCCTCCACATAAAAACAATCCTGAGCACAAATAAAAAAAAAGGAAAATATCCCAATATAACTTTTTATTTCATATATATCTACATAGAGCCCAATATTTTAAAGACCTATGAGAGTCAATTATAGGCTTTGTATTCAAATTTCTGGGATAAGTTGAGATATTCAAGAATTGTAGCTAGGGTTCCAAACCTTTATTCGATATAAGAGACTTATATCGTCCCCGATAGAGCCCCTTTCAAATAAAATCAATCAATTTTGGCTAAAAAGGACTAAAGCAAAGGATACAAATGTATTCCCTACTCAATTTTGTTTACTCAATATTATTCTAGCTTACCTGTGTGCTGATGGGCCTCTATTACCTGTCATTTATCATAGACGCATATCATTATTATCTATCATAATACTTTGTACAACCAATCTAAAAACGGTACTCCCAATGTATAGATATTTGCATCCATTTTGGTTATAAAACCCTTGGCTACAAAATATATTAAAACTATAATTATAAATATTTTTTTGTAAAAAAATAATTGAATTAGGAAAAATTCAAATTATTTTTAATAGCAGTGTTGGGATTGGTATATAATATTATGATGAATAAGTGTTGTTTTTTGAGTGTGAATAATATAATTTAAGCTGGTCCGTTTTCGAGTATACCTAATTTTTTCTCCCCCAGCAAAAATGGTACAATTCATTTTGGTTTACAAATATAGTATTTTGGGTCAAAACTGGCCTTATCTAGCCCTCTTATACCGTCCCAAATATGATGTTATGACTCAAATATTGGGACTTGAATGTTTTTTTAGTATTCTGTTTGTCGATTAAAAATAGGGGGGTTTAGGGGAACAAAACCCAAAAACGGGATTGTTTAATGTACATAGTATGTGCACCAACAATACAAAGGGTGATTATTTTTCTCAAGAGTGTGTCTGGATTCTATTGGTGTGCTGAAGTATCTTGATAAAGGAATTGCAAATTGCAATTCAAGATTAAACACATTCTTGATCAGTTAGTTATAAAAATTATAAAAGATACTACAATTATTTGAAAGGTCAATTTAGTAATACATATACCGAGTGCGTAGTTGGAATCTGGATACTTATAAATGGGAGGAATAAGAAAATCACTAATCACATCAGCTGTCAAACTGTGTGAATTGACATCCCCTCCCCTCCCTTCGAAAAATTAACACAAACAGTCGAAAAACGCCTACACACCCCAACAGATATCCGAAATGCACTAAGGCAAATAGGCAGACTATTTACAACGCCAAAAAGACCACAAATGATGATATTTAACAAGATGGTGCACCGATACAGACAGTAAAGGTTGCACATGAATTTTTGAAGACCAACGCTGCCAGACTCGAAGCACTCAAGACTTCTGTTGGAAATCCAGGATCCCAAATTCCATTATTACCACCTGTCAGAACTTGCAGTGGTGCATCAAGGCCATGATCAAAGTCCATGGAAGCTACATTGAAGATTAAGAATGACAATACATGTGCAAACATCTCTACAAGGTTTAATCAATGTATCTTCTCCAGTTTCTGAATTTAAACTTGTTAAAATTCCATATCAAACTGTCTAGTTATCAATTATGCACCCAGTACTCATAAAGTAAATATCAAATAAAGGGTCAAAATAATATTTAATTTACTTAGACATTAGAATATAAATCCCCATAATGGATCTAAATAAGTCAATGAAATAATGGGGCGTGTATACTATGAGGATTACTCATTTTCTGGATTTTTGATCAAGCTTACTTTTGGGATGATGCCCCTCATATGTTGTTAGATCTACCTAAAATATCCTGCTCAATATTATTAGATCATTGGGGAATTAATTTGTTTTAGCATCTCAATGAAAACTTAAATTGACATTTATTAATGATTTGAGACCCACTAATCAATTTACTTAGTTTTTGGTCGTTCCACAAATAATAATATAAAAATAAATTGGAAGAGGCATATGTCATGTAATGGTAAATTGTTACTTCTGTCTTTGACAAGTAGATTAATTTTTCCTTACCAAATTGGTATTTCTACAGATTTTAATGAGATCAAAACAGATTTATATGTTGGATGAGATTTTTACCTTTATTGACTAAGAATAGCAAAAGACACTAAATACATAAATTAGTGTTCTGTAGATTTGAGTCGAGTCAAACTGAGTCGATAAATTAGATAAGAAAAACAGAGTATTGAATATATTTTATTTTATAAAAAGGGCTTCTTTTAAATCACTTTCTCAGGAGAATCCGCAGGATGATATATATATATTATTATTATTTTTTTTTTTTGGGGGGGGATCCAAATATTAAATTTTTTAGAAAAAAATATTTCTAAAATCGATAGATATTCACAAAAAATTCAAATATTAAATTTTCGGGGAAAAAATTCAAAATTCACAGCTCTCTACAAAAAAATATTTTTTGGAAAAAAATTCAAAAATCCATAGCTATTTAAAAAAAAAATATTTTTTGGAAAAATTTCAAAAAATTGCTCGAAATAGGAAAAAAAATCCTTTTAAAAGCAAAAAGTTATTAATTTGGGGGCAGGACTACAACCCCTCCAGCCCATCCCCTGGGGAGGCCCCTGTATCGAATTAATCAAATATTGTGAGTGGTAACTACTATTGTGTCGTTCCTTATTTAGGGCGGAAGACTGCTTATAAACCTTGGTCCTTCTTTGTTTAATCAGTTCTAGTACTGCCAACCCAAAAGATCGATAGTTTTAAGGGTTCTTGGATGTTCCGCCCCAAGAATGTTTGCACTGGAAAGTTTTAGCCCATTATATATAGTTATGGTAAAAATAAATTTTCTTAAATAAAATTAAAGGTTTAAAATGTGTCTCCCTCTACTTAAAGTCATTTGTAATGCATTTTTTCATTATTAGCGTATAATGAGTGCAATTAATTAAATTTTATTATATTTAAAGTAGAAAACATCAAACATGAATGTTGCACCTCTTTATAATAAGTTCGAACCGACTTTGTTATTACCGTTGTACTTCTGATGAGAGAAAAGAGGAAGAAACAATATAAACAAATAAAACAACATGAGATAAAGTTTTATCACATCCCCCAGAAATTTACTGATACTTTTGGGGATGGTTAGAGAAAATGAACCAACCCAACCGAGTCGTGTTTCAAATCCTTCAAAAGGGAAGTGGCCTTTGTCTCACTGACTGTCTTCTGGAGTTTTTACCAAGAGTAGGAGTCACAAAATTCTTAAACGTTGAATTAGCAGCACGTACTGTGTTTATTCAAATTTATTTTTTTGTGTTCTTTATTTCTCTTTTCTCTCAGATAAAGTACACCTGTTTAAATTCATCATAATAAGAAACAATATTTATTTAATATGAATGCTATAAATCCAAATTGAATTTAAAAGCCCTAATTTCAAGTTATTCCATGTAAGAAAAAAATGAATTATAAAGAACTTCAAGTGAAAGAAAACCCAAAATATATGCTCAAAGATACATTTATACATTAATATAAAATATATATATATATGAAGGCTACAGTTCCCATGGATAGTCTTCTGGTCACCAGTCTTAAGGACCGATTGGATTATTCCTAAAAAATTAACCGAGCCGTATATATATATATATATAAGGATCGACACAACAGAAATACTCCATGGAGTTTGGGTTCACAGACCTCTCACTCCGTCGCAGCGTCTCTAGTTATACAGACATATGTAGTCCTTAGAGCCCATTGGTAGATTTATCTCCTTAAACTTATAAAATATTCCTTGGAAATCAAAAGGAAAAACAATAGCATGATATAATTATTACAACTCTGTCGGAGGTACCTACATAGGTAATTAGGTGTCTACTCTCAATTTCCTTTACGCTTGGTCATTTTTGCCTATATATGTACATAATATTATGATTACTCTAGTAATATGAAATTGTAACCTATTTGAATATATTTTAACAAAATATAAATGTCTTCATCTTTGCAAAAAAGAAACCACAGTCAAACGTATCGTTATCATTATTTATTTACATTGAAAGTTTGGGAAATATAAACGTCATTTCCTGTAGTTCCCTTTTGAATACAAACATTATAGTACTCTACCATGCTGTAGACCAATAAATTGATGCATGAATGTACTGTACGTATATAAGTGTATTTGACAGAAGTTTTTCAGAGCCTTCATTTATAGTTTCAGGTATGAAAAGGGTTCTTCTTCTTCTCACTGGTTTCGGTCCGTTGAGCAGCATGTCATTGATCTCTAAGTCGTCCAGGAGGGAGGTTTCCGTTTGGATGACCACCCTTTGAAAAAAATATATATAACAATAATAAAAACTAAAACAACTTACACGGTGCTTTTATACTAATACCACCTACAAATCAATGGTGTACCATGGCGTTACCTTACCAACACATAGTATTTGTTGTCAGCTGTTGATATTTTTGCTTCTTTTCACCTAATCTGTGTTCTGAACATGGATTAGTTGAATTGGAATCAGCTCTTTTTAACCAATATCGAACAATTCTCAAAAACTATTGAATAATAATTCAATAGTTGGAAAGAGGAATTTCTCTGCTTTTTTCTGTTTCTTTTCAGAGGAAAGGTTGTGAGATACAATAAAGGTAACAACGTGGTACATAAATTGGTTACTCTCTATAATTTCTTTTTATTTTGACTACATACATACCTACACAATATTTACTTGGATGTTTGCTCTAAGACGGAATCAAATCAAAAATGTGGTGCTATTTTCTTTTTAGTTAAATCCCCATTATCTTCTTTTACTTCTTCAAATGAGCAAATACTCTAATGTTAGACTCACTTAAATACTACTTGAGACTGGAATTTCTCCTACCATTACCATGACTTGACCTTGCTTTTTATTTTCTCCATAAATGTGTTCACATATTTCAAATAATAATGACTTCTTTCATGACTTTAAATCACGTGTTTTCACTCTTTATAGTTTTTTTAAGGACGTTTTCTTACATGACAATAACGATACTTAAAGCTTTACTAAAACAATTCAATTAGTACTCCTGAGGTTCTTTACAAGGCTCTCCTGTTTAGAAATCAGTTTGGTGTGAGGTTTTTATTCTTAATAAGTCACATTAGTCAACCAAGCTTCTTCTCAAAAAAAAAAAAAAAAGTTAAACTAAAATACTTATTTACTTCAGATTAAACATCCCCTCTGGCTTGTTTTAAGGCCTTTATGACGAGTATTATTATTTTCATTTGAAACCTTGTGTTTTTAAATCAGATACATTGAACTGTTTTGATTTATGATGTGTTAGAAATGCAGTGTATGGCATGAGAGTGGTAGATTGGTTGCCAATTGCATGAGACTTCAGATGCTTGACTTAATACATATACTATAAGCGAAAATAATGCTTTCTAGAGGGCACTTCAAGGACGGATAACGGGAACGAGAGGGGACCAGAGACGGGGCTAATCTAATATAAAGGACCGATAGAACCTTAGTTTTTCTTAATGCATTTTATAATAACTGTATCCTAAACACATAATATGCGGTGCGTCAATATAAAAGCAATCTGGAATAAAAATTAAAAAAGAAGCAAATCCCAATATTTAATAGATATGGTTGAGCCAATTGTTTGCTTGTTATTCAAATTTGTGGGATAATTAAAGATACCCAAGAATTATAGCTATAGATTAGAAACTTCATTTATTTTGAGAAACTTATAGTAGACCACCCTTTTAAAATAAAACTAATCATTATTTTATTGCGATGATCAATTTTGGCTAATTTAAGTGCAATTTGCGACCCACTCAAGGGGTTTATAAGAATCATTTGATCATAGAAGTTGACGATAATTTGTCTCTCAAAATACAAAGGTAACGCTCAATTTGAAGTAACATCATTCTAGCTTGCTTTTGTGTTGACGGGCCTCATATGCATTAAATTAAATTAATTAATGTTTACATATAATATTTTTAAAGGAGTATGATTGAGTACGGCGTTGATTGGTTATTTACTACTTATTCAATATATTATTATATAGTTAACGGATATTGTATTTGGTGTTACTATAATTATTAGAAATATAATATTTTATTTATTATTACTATTTTTTTTTTTTTTGTTGTTGCTTGTAAACAACATCTCATTATTAAGTTATTGTTGCTTGGAAATATTCTGTCTTTCTTTGACAGATGAATCATTCAGATTTGTTTCGAAGCCCCCATGTAGGTACCTGTGTAACTGTTGTAATAATTAATTTGTATATTATGTACCTATAATTCTCAACCCCAGGATCATCAATATCATCATTTTACAGGTAGGCAGTAATCATCCATCACTTAATTATTTACTCTATTCATAAACATCAATGTAACTATAACTAGTGTTGTGGTAGTGCTTATTTAGGAATAAAGTCCCGTCCAGTTGAGTCTCAGTCCGGTCCAGTTCAGTCCTACGTATCAGTACTAACACTTATAAAGTTCGGTCCTTGATATCGTCACTCAACTTTTTTATTCTTTTTTTTTCTCTAATCAGTTCCAGCATTATTTACAGTCAAAAGGACAAATAGTCTTAAGGACCGGTCCCAAGGACTCAAAAGACTTGTCCTAAGACTGAACTGGACCGAATAAATAAGGACCAAGACAGCACTAATCTTCAGTACATATTACTTAGATTGTATTAAAATGTCACTGTGTATCATTGGCATCAATTAGTAGTCAATACAGGTGTTAAGTATTTTTTATTTCCATACCAATTTGGATTACCCAGCTGTTTTAAAATCAGTTCTAGTACTGTCAGTCCGAAGGACTGGCAGTTTTAAGGACTGGTCCCAAGGACTGATCGGACCGATCCAAAGATTATATTGAAATGGACTGACACACCACTAACTATAAATAAGCGGGCATATCCGTTCTTCCAATTTATAAATGTTACAAAATAGACAACCGGGTTTTAAGAGATCACCTACACTAAGCTGTTGCTTTTTCAGTTTTCCTTGTTTGACTACTTATATGTACGTACTAGACTGTCCCAATTACAGGTTAATATATAATATTTTATAGAGCGACGTGAATCTGTGGACAACGCAATCGGGAGAAATTATTCTCTTGGACTCTATGTGAGTAGGTTCGATTCATGTTCGCTCCTAGCAAAGAAAATATAAATTATTTATATGGACTTCAAAGACCATTCCATATCAGATAGAGTCATTGTAATACGATACTTATACTTAATCAGTGCAACTTTATTTGACAAATTAAATGAATATTTAAAAAAATACCCGGCTTAAAATATTTTTACCTGTGAACAATAAAGACTTTGGCAAAGTTACATCCCTCTTAGGCAATTTGTGTCATGTTGCAGGGGATTTTAATTTGAAAAACTTGTACTGTTCCAATTGTTAATCTTTTGTGAATAGCTATAGATTTTTGGATTTTTTTTTTTTTTTTTTTTTAAACTGAGCCCCCCCCAAAGAAATTATATAACTTTGTATTTACTTGATACAGAGTAGGACTTGTGTTTATTTACTTTTTTCTTATAGCAATGAAACGTATTGATAACAAATTGCTCTCTTTCAAAACATTATTTAAATTGTTATTGTTATAAAGTTATTTTCCTGTTTCTTTTTTTTACTTACCGAAAATGCTTCAGATTTACAACCCTAGCCACGCTCATAGTTACTTATTGGAGAAGTTCAAACAATAAAAGAAGATGTTAAAGTCGTTTGGGGGGGGGGCTTTATTTATTTTTTTACGTAACTCCACTATGAGATTTGACCTTTAACATGATATATAATGACCAATAACACTAGGGCATGAATAGAACCACTTTTCGCTGTTTTTTTAGTTTTTCATATCCCCCCCCCTTTAGTTTTTTATTGGTGGAGATCATTTACATGGATTAAAGATGACTGAATGAATGAATCACAGCATTGCACTTAGTAGATCCTTACTTGACTCAATCTTAATTGGACATGTAAATTTGATGCAAAAAATAAACTTTTTATATTGACTCATTCTCTAAGAATTGACGTGTTAAAAGTGCATTCCATACTTTATTTTTTTAAAGTAGGCATATTATAAAATATGGACAGATAGGGTAAGTTAACATAAAATCAATCTTGAATAAAAGTTAAGAAAAGTAGATATTATGAACACTTGATTTCATGTCATAGACGCACCTGAGTGAATCATAGACTTTTATTCCAATTTGTGGGATGCCTTTTGGATAATAATTTTGGATTTTTAATGATTAAGAGATCTCAGACGCACATCTATTTAGTATTAATTTTCTTGAAAATCTATGGTTAATTAATATGGTATATATTGTTGAAGTTGAAAACTAAATGTATTTAGATTTTAACAGAGCACTCGGTGCATGCACTTACATCATTACATAGGCATATTTCAGTCTTTATACTCACATTTCTGGTATACATATTACATGAGTATATGTCCTCTTTTTTCTAGATAGGTCTTCTTTTTAAATACTGTTTCCGGGGACTTCTCTCCTTTTTTTTTTTGAGAAAAACAATACAAGATTGACTAATAATAGAAGTAAAAATAAAAATATGGAATTAAATTAAAATCCCAAATTTAAAAGCAAAACAAAAATAAGTTTCAAAACATATTTTACGAAAGAAAAAAAACAAACACAATATTTCTTAATTATTCTTAAATTAAATTTATTTCAAAATATGAATCCCCCCCCCCTCCTTTTAACACAAAACTAACAAGGAGTGTGCCCCTTGACTTCCTTTCGAAACAAAAATAATAAAGTCACCCTAAAATATCCGAGGCCCATCAACATAAAACTAAGCATAAATGACTTTTCTCTAAAAAAAAGTGTTGATTTCATTTGTATTTTTTAAGAAATGATCATGAATTTATATTAACGAAAATTATTAATATTAAACCTTGTTACAAATTCCACTACTTTAAGTATCCAAAATTGATCGTCACAATAAAAGAATGTGAAATTGTTAGTTTTTATTTGAAAGGGCACAAGATTGTTTTTATATTGGCTCATCACATATGTGATAAAACTAAAATATCAAAGTCGCCTAAGAGTAACTTTTAAAAAATGGAGATTTTTTAATAGGCGACGTAAATTGACAAACATTTAACATTATGTAACATCTAATTTTGGCAAAAAAAAGCAAACAATAACGCTAATTTTATTATAGATTTTTGTAGCCAGTAAAACATATTTTTATACAAGAAATGCGAATAGATATACAACAGAGTTATGACTTAGAAGCAAAAATTGAAAAAATTTAATGAACCAATCCTAGTATAAGTTATCTACAATAACAAATTAATTAAATTGTTATAATAAACTTTATAGAAATTGTCGCCCATTTTAGGGCCCTAAATGACCAAATTATAGAACATTGAAAACGCTTTTTTCATTAGTATTAAGGAAAATAGTGAACTATTTGATGTCAAAATGTAACCAACAAAATAAAGGATTTAAGCCTTACTGTATATCAAGAATCTATACCTTTACTGCTGAGTTTTATTATATATATGACACTAAAATGTATTAGAAATATTTAATCACATCGTTATACAATCTTATCATAATCATAGTGTATAAAAAGTTAACTCTTATAATGAAAAAAATAAGATATTTTTGTATAATTAAATTACTTAGAGGGGGTGGACTCTTTTTTTTTTTTTTTTTTTTTCTTGCAAAAAAATCCAAAAATCCATAGCTATTCATAAAAGATTTAATTTTTTGGAAAATAATTTCAAAAATCCTTAATTGTTCACAAAAAATTATACTTTTTGGAAATACATTTCAAATATTAAATTTTTTGAGATTTTTTTTTTCAAAAATCCATACCATTCACCACAGAAAGTTGAATATTCCAGAAAATCCATTCAAAAATGCTTAATTGTTCATAAAAAATTATACTTTTTGGAAATACATTTCAAATATTAAATTTTTTGAGATTTTTTTTTTCAAAAATCCATACCATTCACAGAAAGTTGAATATTCCGGATTTTTTTTTCAAAAATTCTTAATTGTTCACAAAAAATTATACTTTTTAAACATACATTTCAAATATTAAATTTTTTTCCAAAAATCCATACCATTCACAGAAAGTTAATTTTTTGAAAAAACAATTCAGAAATTTAACTTATAATAATACAATATTTAGAACAAAATTTTTAAAAAAAACATTAATATTTACAGAAAGTTTAATTTTTTTGGAAAAAAAATCAATATTAAATTTTATACTCTGCTTCATAATTTGCCCGAATTCCCCTTTTTTTAGGAAAATAAATCTTTAAAAATATAATTTTAGGCCTATTATTGCAAAAATAAAAATTATAATAAAAATAAAAGAAAATCATTAATTTGGGGGGGGGAGCCCTCAAATCAATCCCCTGTAGACGTTCCAGAATTATACAAATTTACATATTCCATAGGGATTTTAAGAGCACATTTTTATCATTTCATTATAACATCACTGTTTATCATGGGTATCAATGCATTTATTGTGAATTTTTTAATCTTAAAATTATTCGATGGAGTCTAATCAAGATTTATTGGAAATTTGTCCATTTTATCTTGTAACAATATCAAGATGAAGACCCCAAAATGTTGTTTCCTCCAATTATACTGCAATTTATCTCGTTAGTGAGAACAACATTCTATAAATCAATTTGAACATTGATTTAATAATAATCATTTGTCAATCTGAATGCAAAATCCATTGTTTAACAAACATATAAGTTCGTTAATGAACCTGAAACAAACAAGTTAAAAAAATAGATGACAATGACAATTAGGTCTTGAGCTTGATTAGTTCATTAAAGCAAGCAACTCCTTTCTTCGAAAATAAATATTTATATAACCCGAAATATATCTACAATAATATTTCATATATATGAAATGTAAAGTAAAATATTTTACACATAGGAATGTTGCTCTTGTTATTATGCCTATTATTTCTCTATTCATAAAAACATGAAAATTCGCATTAGCAAAAAAATATATAGAAAAACAAGTTGTCACTATGCTGGTCTCATATGATATCTCAAACGCATTAAACGCATGAATAACGATCTCCTTTCCAAATTGATAAAATATATTTATACATAAATTTATCAATTAATTTAATTTGTATTTTGTTCAAAGGAAGTAATGTTTTCAAGGCATTGGCTATTCTGTTTTAGCAGCTACATATTACTTAAGTACCAAATTAACAGTAAAAAGAAATTACTATTCCTTCCAGTAGTGTTGTGTGAGTCCTTATTTGTTCGGTCCAGTCTTAGGATCGGTCTTTCGGACTGTCAGTATTAGAACTGATTAAAAAAAAAAGATTAAGTTGTTGAGTGTCGTCATCAAGGACCGAACTTTATAAATTTTAGGACTGGTATGTGTAGGGTTGAACTGGACAGGACCGAGACTTAACTTGACGGGACTCCAGTCTTAAATTAGGATCGGCACAGCACTACCCTTCAGTGTTAATTTCGTCACCTCTTATTAGATGAAATGTATTCGTCAACGAATGTTTTTTACAAGACGATTACAAGACAAAGACAAAAGACAAGCAAATAAGTTTTTTATATGTTTCGTATGTCTAAAAAAAATCTTCTATTATCTTGACGAAGATGACATGAAAAAGAAAAAAAATGACAAAGTATATATTGATTGAGGGCACCGTTATTGCATGGTTTCTTGTCAACTGTTGCAGAGTAACTTTTAGAACTACATATACAATACAAAGAACGTGAAAATCTTACAGTATTAGAGTATACAGCATAAATTCCCCAGTAACAGCTGCCATGAAATCATGCAATAATAGAGCCATCAATTTGAACATAGTCACTCTATTAGGCTATCTCAATTACTTTAAAAAATCAATTGTATTTATTTGGCAGCTGTCGCTACTTCTGTGTTCCCCCTTTAGCTTAGTTTTGAAGGTTGATTGGTTGAATACGAATCAGGTTTTGGTAAGCAGTGAACAATTCTCAACAGCTATTAAATAATAATTTCATAGTTGTCTGGAAGAATTGTCTGACTTTGTATTAAATACTAACTGATTTTAGGCCTTTTTTCCTGTTTTTGTTTTTTTAGGAAAGGTTATGATATACAATACATCTATCAATGTGACATATTATGTCACTTTCAACTTGTATGATCAACCAATCCCTATAAAGAGTGCAAATGTACATTTTTATCCGTATCTATTACCAATACCATTAACAGTCAACTGAATACTCGGGTTTTTTTTGTCTTGTTTATAAAGCATTAAATCTCAATTTGGATCATGCTACGTATAAGACAGCTACTAATTGAGGATTCCTCTTTCAATACCATATAAATGCAATGGACTCAATTAAAAATGCATTTTATCATCGCTGTGATGGTTTGTCGTTATTTTTATAACAGGGTGGTTTGTAGGTATATATGGCATACTCTTTATATTTATAGACACACAATAGAGCTATATATATAATATAAGTGTAGGGTTTATGTTTGACAATGATAGACCGGTCTAGGACTGCAATGGTTTATAGTGAACCGAAATCATTCGACACATTAAAGAAATACGATCTCGATTGGTTTCATTTAAAATTCGGTCAAGACCGAATTGTATGGATGAATTGTTGAAAACGTCAGTTGTATTTCAAAATTGTGAACATCGACCTACAATAACGTCATATGAAGAGGCATAGATCATATTTGTACAACTCATAAACTTTACCTCACAAACACAAAAATAGGTCTACAAAAATGCAATTAAGACCGGCCCGAAAAAACATATCAACACTAATAGCTATGTTGCCACAACGGTTGGGAAATTATATATATATGTAAATGGTAGAAATCTTATGATATATCAATGTATCTATGCACACTATACATATGTACAGAACGTGTAATTAAAATCTTTTTCCGCCTTTTGGTGACTTTGAATTTTATATCATTATGTACCTAACTAGAAGTACAACATGGCGTTACACGCATATGTATATACAAAGAGAAATGTACTTATACCTACATATATCTAGACATAAAAACATCTTTCTTACTTTTGTTATCCAATTTCCTTTTTCGATAGGAAGAAAAGACAATTAATTTCCTGACTGATACCTTGTAAAGAAGGACTTGACACTCTTCTTTTCCTACTTATTATTTAAAGCTTTAGATGATTATTTTTTATCTATGCAGTTTAAGGAGGGTGGCAGTCACGTGGAATTACATTAACGTGACGTCATAATATGCTACAAAAAAATTATAAAATTTATAATCTTTTAAGGGTTTTTTATCGCTTTTGATGATAGTATGCAGTTAAAGTTTAGCAGTAACGTGGAATTATATATATTTTCACTACCTCATAATTTACTTATAGTAGAGACTCACAACACAATTTTGACAGAAAAATTAATCTTTTAAGGACTTTTATAGGTGTAATGCATAGAGAACACGAAGGGATTTCGATTGGCAATTTGACATAGTTAGGATGAAGTAGATTATAATCTTCAGTCTGCTGCAGTGAACATCAGCTATGACAAAGGCTATAGAATAAATAAAGTAATACCTTTAGATACGAATGCGACAACATATTCATTTCTATTAAGAAACGATCTGGTCATTAGTTGGGGACGGAACACGAATTTGCCAAATGTACACAGTGTCACAGTTTGAATGTAGATAGGTCCATTAATTCTTTTATACATGTTATATATAATTGGTCTACTAACAAAACGTTTTAAATATTTTTCCAACTCTATTTGTGGAATGTGTAACAAGTTGGATTGGAAGGAATTCCTTATATTCACTATCATTATTTGAAAAATGTTTGTCTTGGCGAAAAACAATTTGAAATACATCTCATTTCATCCATCACACAACCTATGTATTTCAATAAATATTCAAGATTCTATTTGATGTTTTGTGGGAACAAATAACATTGCAAGGGGTACTCAGAGGTCAGACAGACTTGCTATATATATTTATATACTACAAAATATGTTTTAAGGTGTGTTGAATGTGTAAATATACATGATCATTAAATGGAATTTAATATTTTAGACCAGGTATTACATGCCTAATATATGTCTAATGGCAAAAGATGGGGAACTTCATGGCAAATATGTATACTGATAATTTCCTTTTTGATTAATGTAACTTGCATTGGATAGTATGCTAATTCATATTTTACGTCCATAGAGTCAGTCAAAATAGCAATAAGAATTTATCTATATATATGAGATACAACTTGCAGTTTGTAATTATAAGCAGACTAGCCGTTTTTAATAATATAGATTTGCATTATAAATATAAAAGATTACTTCACAATACACCCTCAAAGTTACTCTCCATTTTTCATGAGCACACTCACACAAAGCTACTCATTACTTACAAATGTTAACTCTTCATGAATGAAAAATAATGATAAAAACTTAAAAAAATAAAAAACATTGCTCAAGTCACCAAAACACAGAGCTCGCATCCTAAAAAATGCTTAGGATTTACAACCATACATAAATTTACTCTCCTTTTCTTTTCTTTTTTATATGACGCACTAAGCTTTAAATACCCACGCGTAGTTGTTAAACCTAGTCTAAAGGCAGATTCATTATTATATATTCTTTTTTTAATATAACGCGCTGAGCTATAGCTACACACGCTCGTTGCTAAAAAAGTATCGTCCTCAGAGATTTAAAAAAAAAAAACAGACAAACCTCTGCTCTATCAATATAAATTGTACATATAAGTTACACTTTGTACGGTATGATACCATATTTATTTACAACATGAGCTATTATAATGATTAATTATTAATTAGTGTAATTATTTCATTTTGATCTATTCAGATTTAAAAATTGTTATTAATAGACGAATAATCGAACCATGGATTATTTAATGTACTACAAAAATCTTATCCATTAGTAATAGTAATTTAAAACTGTTAAAAATTATACCAATCAAAGGAATATTAAATTATTGCATTTTTTTCATCAAATATCTGTAAATCTGTGGTTTTTAACATGGTTGGAGGTACTAAGCCTCACCAGTTTCCTAATTGTTTAAGTGGCGCATGTCATTCCGAGTCAGGCCTAGCATTTTTCTTTGGGCGGGCTGTGAATATTTTTTGTAAACTTTCCGACTGATATGAGTGATATCCTTTTTTCTAACTCTAATATAAGATATTTTTTGGGGGAGAATATAGATATAGGCTCTTTTAAAGAGGAAAAGTTTTTAATGGCCGAACTCTTGGGGTTCGATCTAACTCAGGTTCAAAACAATTGATTCAGACTATTCATTTTCTATAAATTATAAATGATAAAAAAATAGAATATATTCCTGTAGAACAAACTTTTGTAATGAGTAAACATTACTATACAATAGTATATTGTATAATATATTATTTTTATGTTTGTCCAGATGGGTAAGAGCTGAAAAAACTAAAATATAGTTAAAAAAATTAGTGAGGAGGGGATTTCGCAAATTTTATATTTGAATATGTTTACCTTTCACTCGGATGTAACTAACTATCTGTGTCCCATGAATCTTTTAGTCGATTTTTAATTTCACAATTAATATGAATGTTTGTAATTAATATCTACCTGCTTTAATTAGATTGAGGACAAAAGATGAAAGTTTTCATTGGGTCTCTCCATTCTAATTAAAGATACTTCATAGGTACTACCTTGTAATTTTTTTTCCTTGTATATTTTGCAAATCATGTCCTTATTTATCTATTTTGAGAGCAGGAGTGTGTGTCTACCATTAATCCTTATAAGTCAATGACCCTATGATGTAATAAAATAAAGCTTAAAAACAGGATATTTTTGGTGTATACATAAATATGTATGCAGCATTTTCCATGATATTGTAACAAAAAGACGCATGAATTTGCAATTTTTTTTTTTTTTTTTTTTTTTTTTGCAAACCCGGATTGTGGGTTTTTTATGGTGACATTTTTATAAAAAATTATAAATTATCACATGGATAAATAAAAATATAGAGGTGACAAGGCATTCGAAATACTATTGCATAGCCTTCAGATGTTCCCTTTGGTATGAATTAAGGATATATTCGATATGTTATTCCAACTCGGGCATCTTAAATTGTTTTTTTTAATTAGAGATGCAACATTTTGAAATGAACTCATAGAGCTCAAAATATTTTATTTAATCGTCACTAGAACTTTATTTACGTAAACACATAGTCACTCAGGATTCCGTGTTCCGTTAAGATTGCACAATTTGTTAGAAATAGTAATTAATTAGAAAATCACTTATGAACAGCAGTGCCAGGAAACTCAAACCATCAATTTGACAGGACTTACAGATAAAAATCCCTAATTAGACTCAATAAAATATGGGTACATTGTAGGTATCAGTTTGCCCGCGCGTCATACGTTTTCTTTCTATCTCGAAATTGGACATATACGCCGACAGCTGATAGTTGAAATTCAATTATAGCAACCTTTTAATAATAAGAAAATAACTTCGTAAAGCAAAGAATATATTATCAGAATAAAAGGAGAAAGATTTCGACTTTTTTGAGATATTCGGACTTGAGCTCTTGGAGGATCATGAAAAGTAAATGGAAGGTCTCATAATGTAGAGGAGTTTCTGAGTTTGTCTCTTATGAAGTATTCCGGAGGGTGGGGGGAGACTCGGAGTTGATCCGTGGACTGAGGAATGAGGCCGGAGGAGATCCCATCTCATAAAGTAAAGCACTACAAAAAATTATATATATATATAATCCTGGGGAAGCTTCTGATCAATGATAATGGAGAGGAACTTCAATGTCATCAAATCCATTAACTCCTGAAACAGAAAATTACTTTAATTATACAGAAATATTAATATACAGTACAAATTCCAATGATTGTTTAGCCCTACGTGGATTCGAGGAATTGTGACAGATTAAGTCGATATCCCTTTCCTCTTACTCCGCTGTCGTCGTCTCCAACTTCGATATATAAAGAAAAAGTATGACTTATATAATGTATATCCAAAAAATATCATGAGGTAGACTCGTTTTAGTTTTTTCAAAATACTCGAAATTTGAATAGAGTCAACACATCCCTAATTACAAAGGTATTCAAATTAATTAAATAAAACAATGTCTTCTTTTTTTTTTTTTACTTTAATTCCATCAAAGTCATATTCACTGGGCCCTCAATTAGAAAGTACAATTTATTATAATACACTTTAATATTTATTTAAAAAGTATTGTACTACTCACTTAGCTTTTACAAAGTGAAGATGTTTATCGTGTAAGCTCTATTTATACTTACATTTCCAAATGGATGGAAAAACCGTTTTTGTCATGCACTAATTCCCGAGGAGATATTTAATTATCACATCCTAGTTTTACTAATGAGAAAAGAAATATTCATAAATGTCACATAATGTACGTACAATTTATAGGACGAGTATGTACGAATGGTATTCAGTCAATATCTAATTGGTTTTGAGTAGTAAGTAGTAATAATGGCTTTATACTTTCTGTAGGTACTCTTATATATATATATATATATTGAGAATTCTTTGGGGATCATAGACATACATAGTATGTACAATATATATTGTGGGATCTTTTAGAGACCATTTCCTTATCTATCATACGACGATAAGTAAGTACACTTACATACAAATGGTTATGATACCTATTAAATACATATTTATTTGGTAAAAAGAAATCAATGTTTTCTAACAAATTTTAAAAGCATTTATTAATTCAGTAAGACTGATATATCTAGTGTAAGTAACGTAGTCACAATACCAATATTTGGGTACCAAAATGGGTATCCGTATTGCCATTAAAAGTATAAAACAAACATGTCGTTTAGGGCAATTATCATGCATTTAAAGAAGGAAATGTTTTGTCCTCAGATAGATTAATATAGATTGCTTGAGGGTACCATTAATCGCATTTTTTTTATGTCAGCTTTTATAAGTGGAACTTTATGATATACATATACAAACTAGAAAATCCTTCAGTATTTAAAGCCCAAAAAATTAAATATAGCATGAATTTTCCCAGCAATTGCTGAATTCATGCGATAAGAAGGTCAGAAAGTAAGACCGTATTCTTTTATTTATCAGCAATGGGGCTTAGAAATGAGGGGGTTTACGTCATGACGTCGGGGGCCATTTAAAAAGTATGTACGCAAAAATTTTCCATTTTTTACTCTCTCTTCCATTTTTACGTAATGTACGTACTTTATTATAACTTGTGTTTGGAATTTCAAAACCTCTACACACCTGAGTGCGTACATACTTTGTGCATATCCCCGAATGGCGCTGCCAAAGGCGAGACTAAAATAAATTCTTTATAGTACTATTTAAAATACTGCAGTATAACAATAGCCATATAATTATAGCTGGGATTTTTGTAGAGAAAAAACACCGTTTAGTAAAGGAAAAAAAGTTTGTGCGCGTGCCCTTTTTTTTAATATATATTTACCAAGCAAAGTTTGTTTGTTTGTATCAATTTATGTTTTAATGAGAAACCGTCATTCTCGATGTAAGAAGTAACAACAGGGTAATAGTAATGAAATATTGCAGTCCATTTTACATTTAATATCAAGCGTGTATATAGGATTCACTATAAATAATAGTCCTTGACGTACATCATATAATATATATATATATTTTTAAAGAAATAACAATGTGTTCGTATTACTGAAATCTTGCATGCGTTTTGCAAGTAGCATCAAGCGTGAGTAGCTGAGGCTCAGCCATGTAGTGTACTAGAGACTAAAGTACTCATTGGCTCATAACATCCTAATAATTTTGTTTCTTACCTTTTTATTTTTCTTCTTTTATTCTGTCTGGAGGGGAGAGAATATCTTTAATATATTGAGTAATATACATGTTTGAACAATGTTTATTTTATGAAAAACGAAGAGTAATACTGATGTTTTCTATAAGTATCGCTCCTGCCTTCTTCTTGCGCTCTCCAGGAATCCCATTCCTACCTATAGTACATGTATACCAAACAATAGCAAGTTATGCACATCATAATGACATATGAAAGTACCCATTAACTTCATCACCTTATACGGCATATGTAGGCATCCCATCCATACACAATAGAGTTCAAAATAAGGGGTTCAGTACACTTACACATAGCTTAAAGAACAAATAATTTTAATAATAATATCCACTGATTTTCACTTTCTAAATGCAACAATAGGTATCTGATTAAGAATTTACTTTCTCTCAACCATGTAACTAATACATAGATAAAATCTTCTTTTTTTAAAGCCTTAAATAAAATATGATGGTTTTTTAACAAACAAAAAAGTTAGATATGATAAAAGTCCTTGCTTTATACTATGCAAAAAAATGATAATATTCATTTATATTTGCAGTCTATATTATGTGCAAATAAATTTATTACTATGGGAATTAGGGAGGAAAGAACCTAGAATAGAAAATTTGTGACATAAATAGATTAATAATCATTATAAATATTTAGTTTTGAGGCCATTTAGTTACTGATCAGGACATAGAAAAACAATAAAATATTTTGTAAAATACCACGATTTACTATGTATCTATTTTTAATCAAAAATTATCATAGCAAAATATGATTGCCTAGTAAAGCCGTACTTTCCTATAGTGTAACCAATAAAAAATGCACACTTATAGTACTTAGATTAATTAAGCGTCGACCAACTAACAAACTTCCTGTCATAATATACAAGGTAACTCCTCAAGCTACCCAATAGCTACCCAATACTTGGATGTTCTCTCCTCAAGAATAAAAGAATGATAATAGCAGTTTGAATTTTTTCTTAATATGATTATATGAGCCATGGATAAAGAAGGTATCTGTGTAAATAAAAAACTATGTATAGCGAATAAAAAAGGATAAACGGTTTAATCGTGTGCTCGTTCTTCTTTTTTGTTCATTATTTAATCAGGGGTGGGGTGTTAAAATCTCCCTCTAAAGGAAGAATTCTTACCCTTCTTTGGTGTAAATTGATTTTATAAAATAAATATATATGCTTTAGATATAATTATAATATTTTCTATGCACTAATGCTATTTTAAATATACAAGGTGAATTGCTTTAATGTAATAATTCATTATCTCCTTAAAATCATATAACAGGTAGCTTATAAATACATGGGTATTTTATTCCAATAATACCATATGTCTCGCTCCCGTCTTCTCCTGATTGATTAAAAAATCACTTCGGAACGACAACAGCGTGAGGAAACTCAAAGGATTTGTTGAGCTTTGTTGATAAAAATCACAAAGCTGAATCAATAAAATATGAAGTCAACTCGTATTTTTTTATTTCATTTGAAAATCGACTCACCATTTGTATGGAGTCAAAAATACTTGACTCAAGTCGACACAACACTAATTCATACATAGCACGAATTGACACTCTTTTTCCAAGAATTGGTAATTTCTTATTTGAAGTACTCCTAGTTACTTGGATTGAAATCATTATATGTATTAATAATAAAATATGCTTTAATACTCACGACAAACAATCGGAAATGTTTGCATGAATCATTTTCATTCCAAGAATCTAATATATTTAGATATACATCTTATAAACCCACAGACACAAAGGCGGCCCATCTAGAAATGGCCCTCCTCTCTAAAAAGCTTGATAGGAATCAAATCCGCTTGTGTGTGTTCCTAAATTTTATATTAAAATACTTATGTATTATCTACATACTCCATTAAACATAATTGTTCCTATTGAGAGTAAGTTATAATATAAAGTTGTTCATCTCCTTAGGTGATTTTATTTTTACTGATTAGAAATCAATATGAAGTTGTTGAACGCCGCACATATGGTTCTCCTTCATGATAATGTCTACATCAGCCATTTTTTTTTATTAGCTTGGTAGGTCAATGCTCTTTATCTTTTAACGTCCTTAATCAGTCTTTAGATGACCAATCTATATACAGTGGAGAAAATAAGTATTTGAACCCTGTACGATTTTTGACAAAGAAAAGAACAATCTATAATTTTAACCTTAGGTTTGTTCTCATAATGAGAGACATTAAAAAAAAATGTTTGAGGAAGTAAAATACTATGTATAACTTTTCGTCAAGCATGAGAATGGAAAAATTCTGCTTTGGGGGTGTCTTTCTGCTAAGGGAAAAGGACGACTTCACTCCATTCAAAGAAGATTCCTAGGTGGGATGGAGTAAATGTAAAACTATGATGTTAACTTATAGTTCATCAGTGCAACCAATTAAAGGAACATTAAAAAATGGGTCGTGGATAGTATATTCCAGCACGACAATGATCCAAAACAATGGCTACAAAAGAGTGGCTCAGGAAGAGCCACATTTATGTCATTGAGTGGCCTCGCCAGTTTCCAGACTTCACTCCCATAGAAAATCTTTATCACTTACCAAGTCCTAAAATATACCTATATTGGCCAAGGAGAAGGGGTCTTACTAGGATTTTGTTTGACTACTTTAGACGTTATTCGTTGATCAAGAACGTTTGCAACCTTATTTTGGTTAACTTTTTTTACAATTAAAAAATAATTAATTTTTTTATTGTTCTCTAATTAAAAACCCATTTGACAGATTATCATTTCATTTTATCACAAATTTATGAAAAGTTTAACAATAACCAGCGCTAATTGTTGGGTCTGAAAATCCCAGACCAGTCTGAGACCGTTATAATTTTTCGTGGACTGAACTAAATTGGTCCTTTAAAGACATTTTTTCTGGTCCGGTCTTACAGAAAAACTTGCTCTAGATTGGTCTCATTTAAAAATACATAGATTAATTATTGATGACGTTATGTTAGTTTCAAAATTGTGAACATTAACCTACGATGAAATCATGTGAAATTAAATGTAATACATAAGTCATATTTCAGTCGGAAAGGGGGGGGGGATCGTTCAATAGATTGAGACCGAAAAAATTGTTCTACGATTTTAAAACGATTAAAATTCTCTCTGAGGTCTTTAATTGAATCAAAACCTTTCAATCAGAAGACATGAATGTTTTTTTATGACTTTATAAATGGGCTCAAGGTATGTTTTATGTACGTACATATAGACACATCCATTTTGGGGGGGAACATGTTTGATGCATGGGAACCAAATAACAAGATGATTTAATTTATTACTTGAGCGCCTATAAGTTATAACCTACATAGATTATAATAGTTGTGAATATTAAAGAAAGGAACGTAAGGTATGTAGCCAGATCTTGAACATGGTTAAATATGTAGTTTGAATATCAATTAATGTATGATAGTTCATGATCTACTCAATGAATGCATGGGTCATTCTACATATAATTTAGTCAATTGATGAGCGTACATACATATGAGTTATGAATATGGTTGTATAAATTATGACCGAGAACGACTGAATGTTTTTTCTAGCATGCGCTCTTAACAATGTGTTGTTGTCTTTTTATGTATGTATTCTTTTATTAAATTGACATCATTATTCTTTAATTCCAAGTATAAATTAATCAC
Organism: Lepeophtheirus salmonis; assembly: GCF_016086655.4. Taxonomy (NCBI): domain Eukaryota; kingdom Metazoa; phylum Arthropoda; class Copepoda; order Siphonostomatoida; family Caligidae; genus Lepeophtheirus; species Lepeophtheirus salmonis. The sequence goes on from NC_052135.2 coordinate 58,650,906, forward strand.
TAGTTCGTGTGCTCATGAATTACAGAAAGTAAAATTAAAGATTTGTTGGGGTGTTATAAGTGTACATAAGTACTCGTTGGACTCAGACTAAAATTTAGGATCTACATCGGAGAAATTCCTCCTACCTTTGATCTTGCTAGTTACGGAGTGGGATTTGTGTTTATTTTCTTTCTCTCACGGCTGATTGTTTTTGAAACTTGTGTCTACCCATGTCTATAATTATATGCCAATTACGTTATTTTTTATATATTTAGTACTTTAATAAACATTTAACAGAACTTTCTGCGGAACCTGTATATATATATATATATTTCTTTTTGAACAAATTGATAAATTAATTTATAAAAGAATGCTATGTGTTAAAGACGTTTTATTTGAGAAAATACATTTAACATTTTTTTTTTTTTTCAAATGACTTTTTCTTAGAAAACTGAATATTTTGTGTATATATTTATTGATATATTTTTATTATAAAAATATACAATGTTCAGAGGCCTTATTCTTTTCAATCAAGCAGAGAACATAAAAAAAGTAAATGCCCCTACCCTAAAGTCGGCTTTAACAATTGCAGGGCCCTATGGAAGACGGGACTTAAATCCCAATCTATGTAAGAATTAAGATAATAACTAAGGCAAAGGCCAGCTTAAGCGTGAGATAAAGATAAATGTACATAATTCTTCTCTTTCTTTCATTTTTGGCTTTAAGCTTGGATTTTTTTTTCTTTAAATATTTGAAAATAGAATGATTTTTTTATTCAGTGTTATTTTTCTAGAAAATAAATTTCTTATTTTATGCAAATGACCTTTTTATCAAAAAAGAATTTGAGACAAGTGCAGGATCTAATGGAAGTACAGAGCTTTACTGTGGCTGCATAGACCGGCACTGAGTGTCAACAATGCACATCTACATATGTAACACCTGCCTTTGATCATAATTGAATAACATATCAAATCCATGAGTCAACCCTCTTGACATGTGGATTAGATATTTGATCCATTTTTAATTATATATTATAAATATTATGATTACAAATTTTGCCATGAAGAGGATAATTATGTAGGACGGTAGGTTGATGGATAGATAAGAAAATAATTGCTTTTCATCCTCTAGCTAACCAACGTAATTTCATAACGTGAAATTTTAATATCTCACAAGAGACGATCAAAGGGATTTACGAATACGTTACATATTTTATATTTTTAAAAACTTTTAATTAACAATATTTCTATTGGATTATGTTAATGCCTTTGATTGGTAAAATTAATTTAATTTATAATTTGATTTATGTTAATATATGTATGTAAATATATACCTATATATAAATTTTGGCACAAATAATCTACCATACATAATTGTAAATTGTTCTCCTTGTAGATATTTACAAGATTTGTAGGTTGTTTATTTGGTAAAAACTTTTGAAGAAAAGAAAATAGAACTTTCTTGGATATAAAGTAATGCAAAGAGACAATCACAAGGAGGTCATGTGTAAATGTTACTGCCCCTACGCCACAGATTTATGAGAATATATGTAAATTCTTGTATTTTAAAAAAATCAGACCTTTTAACGTCTTTAAATGATTAATTTTTTTTCAAATAGAAGAATATCATAACTTGCAATCTTAAATCAGTGTTTTTTTTAGGAGAATCGATTATTAATTTAAATTATTTCATTTATATTTTTAGAAAATTATTTTATACTTTTCCTTATTTTTTATTCTAACTTGGCATTCCTTCTAACTTTTTGTGCCCATAGAATATTAATCACAGGAATTTTATGCACCCTGTGGCCTCTCTGCCACTGCTATTAATTATTTAATAACAATTTGTATGTAAATTAATTTTCTAACGTATTGATTGATTAATTTCTAAAGGCAAACCAATCTATAGATAACGTTGTTGTTTAATCATCCGTTATTATCATATTTTAGACCCTTATATCAAGATCTTTATAAAAAGGTAACAGCATTGAGGAGTAGAAAATAAAATAATAATTCCTATCTGTGTTACTATTTAATGACGTCACAGTTGGGAATATATATTTTTTATTATTCAGATAAAAATTGGCTGAAATACATTTTGTTTAATCCATTCTTGAACAATAATCGATTTCATATAAAATGTATTCTCAACTTCTTACCCTAGTGACGGCATTAGAATACTATTTTATTTTCTACGCGGCGTTGCATAACTAACACAAAAATATACCGTGTATTTGTCGTCAGCTGTCAATTTTTTGTCCCCCTTCCCCCTTATCAGTGTACCAAACGTTGATAAATTGAATTACAATTAGCTTTTGTTAATCTGTGAATACTTCTCAACCATTATTGAGCTATAATTCCATTGTTTGGGAAGAATTGGCTAACTACCAAATGATTTCCATGTAAAAAGTTGCGCGATACAATAAGGGTAAGGACTTGTCTACTACCCATACCTTATTATATAAAATTTGGCTCGTACATTTTATTATATTATTATTTCCCCAGTTTCTCATTTGATTAAAAATATTTTCATTTTTAAATTATGTACATATATTAATTCCTTTAAATGTACATGTAAATGATGTGAAGCCAAGTAATGACGGAAAAGAATATCCATATTTCCCATCAAGTTAAACGAGTAGTGAAATCTACAGGATGATCATTGTATAATTAAGACAAATTGATTCGCTATTCCACTGCAAGGGGGAATGCCTACTTTTACATATAGATATAAATACTTGATTAATCATCAAAATCATTCACTTTCCCTTTTTAAGACATTTATTTATAATATGAAATTGATGACAAATGAGCATTCTTCTTGCCACATTATATATGTTGCCTGTCAACACAAAAAAATGATTTTTCCCAATATTGAATGTTGATTTCATTTGTATACTTCATAAACGAATTATGTCCATTTCTGTCAACAAATTATTCCTATTAATCCTTTGTGTGCAGCGCAAATTGCACTAATTAAAGCAGTCAAAATTGATTGTCATATTACAAGAATGAGAAATTGACAGATTTTATTCGAAAGACCATATCGGGGCCACTATAAGTCTCTTATATCCAATAAAGATTCTTAGCTATAGCGTACCTTCTTTTGTATTTTAACTCATCCCACAAATTTGAATACAAAGCCAATAATTGACCCAAATATGTCTATGAAATATTGAACTGTATATATGTATGAAGTAAAAAAAAAGGATTTTCTTCTTTTCGAGATTTTTTTTATGTTGAGGTTCCACATATATACTTTATGGCCATACAAACTTATAAAAATGGTTGGAGTCATTACTATAATATTACTGAATATACATAAGTGCAAAGAGTTAAGAGCAAAATCACTAGCCGACCTCCCGGTCTATGTATTTTTTACTCGGGCTATCTAAAAATATACCCGATATGTGGCAGGCTAAGGATGAGAAGAGACGGTACGGCATTCTGTAATCCATTTTTTGTTATTTTTTCGTGTTAATAAAAGTTCAAAAATTTTTAATTTGATTAAATATGTTATCAATTACATTGAAAGCAAAAAGTACAAAAACTTTAAGAGTACTGTCGGAAAGATACTCGGGAATTTGAAATTTTACAAACCCTGGAGTTGTATGTACAAATTTTTGGGATCAAATGGCTTGGTGCTCAGCAATACGTCTAATATTCCGGGCCATGTGTTCCACAGATATCCAGGACTGTGCGAGACAAAATCCGTATGGCATTGCTATGAACTAACACTTTAGTCCTTTCAAATATAAATATAAGTCGTATAAAAGTTGTGTTTTTTTACAATTTGTAACTTGTATGAGCTAGTTTCAATCAAAAATGAGATGAAAATTGAGAGTCCTACATGTGATTAGGATAATGTAATAATTGAATATTCCTTGGACAGTCGATATCCTTAGATATGTGTATATGATGCAACTATTGCCTATATTGATGATAGTTACGAATTTATAAGTTTTATATGACATTATAGAGTTCAGATGCCCACTATTATAATACTTGTAAATACATAATAAATAAGACATAATAATACTAATAGATAAAAAACAAAACAATAGCATTAAATTGGTAATTAAATAGACAGATAGAAACTTAAAATATACCACCATGGGATGAAAATTGTAGTTTGTAACCATCTGCGTGTACAAGTTGCAACTTGTACACAATGTTTAAATATTAGATTTGATTAAAAGGATGATAAATGAACAGACATACAATAGTCAAAGGGGAAAATTGATGTAGAGTATATTCTAGTTCAATTGGAATAAGGGATTGAGGGGGCATTTGTCATACTAATGTATTATCTTGCAAACATAACTTTTATGTTATATACATACATGATCATTCAACAACGTAATTTGCCCCTTCAAAGTTTTAGACTTCTGATTGTCTTTCATACAAATTGGGTTTATGAATGCATCAGTATCATACACATAAGTTGGTTCTAATGGCAGTGTGATTGAAAATCTGAAACCCACACTAAATGGATAACCAGGGATCCCCTCCCCTAGAAAAAAATGTCAATACTTTGATGCTCTGAAGCATTGTATGAATAGGGCATGAGCGTTGTTAAATTTTATTAGTTTGTAGTAAAGGCTTCAGAGAGTGGCGCCGTGTTGCGGGGAAATCATACAACTTCAGAAGGATAATAACCAATAGGGCATGAGCTTTCTTTACTTAATTGTAGCTAGACATCCACCTCTTGAACATTCATCAATCATGCCTCCTCCCCCCCTCCAGTATGTTATTAAATAAATAAAGAAATTAGAAAGAGAAACTCATTCATCATCTGGGAACATAATTGAATATTCTAATAAAGAAGACAAGTTAAAGATTTTTTTCCAAAAGATATAATGACCTTTTTTAGTATATAAATTCGGCTGACATTTTTTAGAAAATTTGTGGTATTTTTTTATTATAAAGTTTACGTATTTTTTAATATAAATTATATATGTCGTCATCATAAGAAACCTCTGCCATTGCTAAAAACTCAAATGTATCTCATTTTCACATCAGTTTCTTTCATCCATGTACATTAGGCATTATTTTTTTAATGGGTATGAACTTTGTTTACATATATTGTCTGTAGAGTGGGGCATGGCCCGCCTAGTTATCGTCCCTGGATGCTAAGTTCATTTATTTGTAAATAGAGATAAGATAAAAGTTGATTATAAATATAAAGAATGGTTCCATCACTTCAATGACTGTAAATCTATTGTGATGTGCGCAGATTTTGAAGGGATGAAATTATTATAGCAGTCAGGCACTTAGATGTTAATAACTTGTCAAATATGTAAAGCCATAATTTTTCTCTAACATTTCCTTCAAAATTTCTCTCTCAAATGCAATTTAACCATGGCAAACAAATCTGGCAACCAATGATTAATAACTACTAATAGTAACAGTACTGTATATAATCGAATAGCTCATAACTCATGTAAATCTTTTCATTATAGGTAAACGAAATCCTTCCCGAGGAAAAGTGTAATTACCGCCCACAACGTGTTTGCCACGAGTTGGATCATAAAAAAGAAGCAGAGGAAGCAGAAGAGTATAAGAACAAATTTAATTCAACAAGACCTGGAGTGGAGAACACACCCAATGGATGCACAATTACACCTGTACAAAAATGCGAACGACGTCAAAGTAATCCAAGAACTGTAGTCAAGAAAATGAAAAAGAAGATCTGCAGTACAAAGGCCGAGCTAGAAAAACAACATAAATTAAATAAAATCTTTCGAAAGCAACCTTAAACTTTGTTAGAAGAAAAAAAAGATATTTTTTAATATATATAATGAAGAAAATATGTTTCTTTCATTAACTATAATAATTATTTTTATTGAACCAAATAAGTTTAACTATTTTTTTTTTCGTCAAAAAAAAACTATTCAATTGACTGCAATTTAGTTGTAGATTAATTATTATTATTATTGAATCTCTCTCCATACATACCTATATATAAAAAATGATAATATGTGGTGCGTCAAAACTAAAACATTCCGGAATAATCATCAAGCAATGTCCAATTTATTTTTTACTTCATAAATGCAAATTTCCAAATGATTCGTAAGAACAATTGGTTGATAGAAATTGAAAAATGATTATTAAGTGAAGTAACCAACTTGAGAAAGATCTATCTAGCTTGCTTTTGTGTTGACGGGCCACATATGAAAATGACCAATATATTATACTTTTTTTATAAGTTACCACTTTGCATCGCAACCTATCATTTTTATATATAAATCACAAAACCTTATCCACACTTTTTAACAAGTGCCATTTTTGCTAAACGTCGTTTTTTGTTTTTTTTTGTCTTTTTAAAAAGCTTATTCGATGATTTATTTGATTATAAATAATCATCAAGTCTAATCAAAACATCCTCTTCCCTCAAATCCAGATGAACTTTTATTAAAAATAACTAAAAATGCCTTGATATAGAGCATTTTTCTAATTATAGTATTGTAAATAATATTATACATAAATAAAAATTATTATATCATATTATTTTTTATAAAACCCTGTATAAATGATGATAATTATACATACATAAATATATAAAATAAAAAACTACACTGTTGTAAGATAAATAGGGAGTAGTAATGGGTAGGTCATTCCCAAAGTTGGACTATTTATACTCGTTACCTTTAGTCTTGAATCTTATATCAAAGGTATATTAAATTATAGAAAGCGAAAATTATCTTGGTCACTCTGACAGTTTGAAAAATGTTTTGGAAGAGAGCAGCTTTGCTCTCATGACGTTTCATTAAATAAGCTACGATGATTTTCTTCCATCATCATGCATTGGCGTCCGCAGGATTATACTTTGAGGGCTTGGTTTTTGGATTTTTTTTTGGGAAAAAAATCCAAAAATATTTTTTCTTTCTTGAAAAAATATTGAAAAATACATTTTTTGGGAAAAAAATTCAAAAATCCACTGCTGTTAACAAAAAAAATTTGAAAAATTTAAGTTTAAAGATAAACTTTACAAAAAAAAATCTAATATCAAATTTTTTGAAAAAAAATCCAAAAATCTATATCTGTTTACAAAAAAATTAAATTTTTTAGAAAAAAAATCCAATAATCTATAGCTGTTTACAAAAAATTAAATTTTTTGCGAAAAAAATTTATAATATTAAATTTTTTGGAAAAAATTTCAAAAATTCACCGCTACTCATAAAAAAATTCTAACATTAAACTTTTTGAGAAAAATTTCAAAAATCCATAGTTATTCACAGAAATTTAAATTTTTTGGAAAAAAATTGAATAATTATTTTTAATTTTTTTCCAAAAATTTCAAATATTAAATTTTGTACTAAAAAATCCAAAATTCCTTAATTTGGGGGAGAGGCTACACCCCCTTCGGAGGCCTTTGTCATGAGTCTATTTCAAAAGTACTAATTGACCAGTGGCACCTTACTCAGTCATATTCTTATTTTATGCTTGGAGGAATGAAACTCCATGGATAGAAAGAAAGGAATGTTTTAACAGTCAAAACTAAAGGTAAAGCTCGAACCTATAATACAAAAACATAAAAAGGCGTCAAATATGTCAGACGGCAAATTCTTAAGGATACGAAATTAGATGGAATCGTATATTTTAAATGATGAAAATCCAGTGTAGAATGGGCATATTAATCAAAAGAAACCAAAAATCAACATGGAACCCTGACAATCTGAAGAATGTGTGGAAGGAGAGAAGGAATATTGCTCATGACGTTTCATTAGAATAGCTACAATCAGCTGTTACGAGGGAGGATGGAAAACGGATAAAAAGTAAGGAAATTTCAAGAATTACTCATTTGTCGATCCCCAATTATACTCTGAATCCATAAAGGACTTACAAATATAACTCCGCAACCAATCCTGCCTCGTCTTTTACGAATATGAATGTTCAATCAGGCTTGAAATATAACTGAATCTATTAATGAAATGATGTTCAGTACTAAGGAATTAAATAATAATGACAACTGTTAAAGAAAAGAAAATTAATTCTGTGACTACCAATTCCAAAAAAAACGGGCCAGCTAAAAAACACACTTGATTTACATCATTATATTTTCAACCCCCAATTTAAACAGAAATCAGCTCGTTCATCACATACCTAGTAGTTTTTTAACCCTTTAAATGACATATTTCTTACAACTAAACAAAAGTGTCCCCATTCCAAGGATCTCAAGTCATACACAATAGGCTGGAAACTCAAGTTACAAATCCACCCTTTCTGACGCTTCTAAGCCACAAAAAGTAACCTTGAACTCGATAAGATGAACTTATTTTACAAACTAACTTAACGAAAAAGGGTGACAGGTTCTATATTTCCATGACAAGTTGATGGGGGGGGGCTATACTAGTAATGCTTACAAAAGTTAGGTCACTCTAATAAAAATATTTGAAGGTCGTTTCATTATGAGTTAATAGGTTTTGGGCAGTTTTGTAGACTTACCTTCTAAATTTCAATGTTTAAATACATTGAATTAATATGTATTTGATAAAGTGTTAATTATCCACGCCAACGTAGTTGAAAGGAGATTATATAATCACTTCCGTTTGTTTGTTTGTCTGTCGGTAAGCAGGTTTACGAAAAAAGTAACATATTTTGTAGGAAGATTATGGGAGGTATCATTAGATTTTGAAATGTCGAGGTCACACAAAACTTTAAAAACCATATTAGAGAAATAATTTTAGTTTCCTTCGTCCCATTTTCGTCACATTTAGTCTTGTCTTATTTTGAAAAACGAAACATTCAAAAGAAATGTCTCATTTCGTCTTTGCCTCGTAATTGTCATGCAAAAACCCTTGTTGACGAATACATTTTGTCCCCTCTTAGCTCACAAAATAAATACTACATTTCGAAAAGTAACACATGATTGAAAAGTACTAGACTTCACAAAAAGATGGCGTTATTAATGAATTTATTTAATTCACTTCATTTTTAGTTAGTATTACCAACCTTCAAAAGACAGCTGTCAAAATTTAATGACAATCTGTTCTTTAGTTGTTGAGTTATTCTGCTAAGTGTGACGAAGCTACTTTTGTTATTTACAGAACAATGGATCAAAAACAATTCCGTGTTTTAATTTTACACTGGTTCATGATGCAAAAAAATGCCGATCAAGCTAAGTAATGGCTTGAAAAGTGTTATGAGGACTCCGCTCCATAAAGCAAATAAAAAATTAACATAATAATAATTTTAACAAAAAACAATTTGGAAGGATTAGAACATGTTTTCTTTGTTAAGCCCGCAAATTTTCAGCCCATGTGTTATGTTATGCAAGTATTTGTCAAATTTGCTATAGTTGTCAAATTATTTTAAATGTTGCGGATCGGCTCAAAATTAAAGTAAACTCGAGCATAATTATTACTAGGTGGTCCATTGAAATCTGAACACTTACTAATTCAATAATTAATTATATTTGAGGGATTAAAATTAATTCATATTCCGATATATTATATGTAGGATAAACTAGTTACAAAACAGAACAGACGTGAGCTCTGTAGCTTACGTACAAGTCGATAAAATGACACTTGAACGTGATTGACGAATTTCCATTTGCGTACTCCAATCAGTTGGGCGTCTCTAAGACCAACGTCTACGACGTCTGCAAATCCGAAACGTTAGAGAGGAAGAAGGGATCTGTCAAAAATGTCCAAGTGGATCCGAAGGAGTGAAAGAAAATAGTCCAGGCCAATCCCATCAAGTACATGAAGGTTAATGCAAGACTGTCCAGAGAGCTATCAAAAAAGTGGTTGGAAAGACCCTCTTGAGGGTGGAGAGCCCACTTTTGACACAGCAATAAAAGAGATCCATCTCTTCCATTGCAAGACTTTTTTGAGTTATTTTGAACTATTTTGAGACACTTTTGGCCCCCTACAGCCCTGATGCCAAACCGCTCTACTACACCTTTTGGGTACATACTGAGGTGTCCGTCATCCAAACACCAAGGCCCTCAAAGCCACTGTCATTCAGCTCTGGGACGCCATGATAGAGGATTATATCCACCATCACCTGGAAGCCTTCATTACTGCTAACTGCGGCTACACTAATGATTAAGAGTCATCAGACACACATCCATTTATAGTATTAATTTCTTTGAAATTGTAGTGTGAATTAATAAATTATATCTTATTGAAGTTTAAAATTAAATGTTCATATTTTAATGGACCACTCAGTAGAGAGTAAATTCATTGAAAAATTGTTCCGTTTCGTCTTCTAATCGTCATGCTCAAAACATTGGATGACGGATACATTGCGTCTAGTCATATCACTACTAATAGAGAGTAAATTAATTTTATCAATGTCTCTCCATTCTAAGAATTTTTGGATTCTTCTAAAAATACACAAATAGTTCGTTCCTAGGTAGACAAAACATATTCTATTGATGCTGAAATACTTTACTCAGTATGTATTACATAAGAAAAGAGGTAACGAATAAAACTTTTTTATATTAATTAGTATAAAACATTTTTTGAATTCCTTTTTTTTCAGTCAGTCAAATGGTATCATTTAATCCATGAATAAGTAGTTCCCAACTTCTACATATTGAGAGCTTCATACTAATAGTAATGAATACTTTTTGCATGGCCTCATCAAAACAACAATGGAAAAACTATGTTTTTCTCTACTATTTGGGGTCAGTGGTATAGCCATGGCAAGGGACTCCAAGGAGTTGTATTCCCCCTCTGGCCCCTAACTAAAATGTGAATAATACTTACCTCATTAACACAAAAATTTAGGCGGTATTTTGTAGTTGCCTGTCGATGTTTATTTTCTATCAACCCTATCAGTCTTCTGAATGTTGATTGGTTGAATTAGAATTAGCTCTTGTTAACACGTTGTTATCTTTAATGTATCAAGCAACCTTTCCTCCAAAAAGAAACAGAAACCGCTATTTATATATCTTATATACTCTTAGACTATCATTGTCATATTATTTCTTCACAATTATAAAAATAAATTACATATTATTAAAATCTACAAAGTATTTTATTCGAAACGGAGCATAAGTATAGAATAAATTATGAAATAGGCATGACGTATCAAGAGAGAAGAGGGAATCGACAGCTAACAAAGAAATGCACAGGGTATTTTTGAGTTAGCGTGATAACGCCGTGTGTTAAGGTGTGAGTAGTTCCCAACGGTGGTAGTTAATTTTGACTTGAGGCTATTTCGCCTTAATATGTAAATAACCAACTGGTAAATAACAATAATCCAACCGAAAAAAATTGAATAAATTCGAAAGAAAATCTATGCAACTGTCCCAAACAAGGTTGTACCCGGTTAAGGGTAAATTGTTATATATGTTCTGATCTAGATTCAGCAATAGGTTCAAACTAATAATGAATCCAGTGCTGGCCTGAAACATTTGTCTCACCTCTAAAACTGGCCCTGGTGCAGGTAAGACTTTTAAATAGGTTTGGGGCTGAACTACAGTTCCTTAAAATTTGAGTGGGGCATGTCATCCGTAACAACTGCGCCCATGACTATTATATTTCAAACCTTTTATCAATTCCAAATTTAGCTACAAAATTGTCCAATATAAGTACCAATCTATTTTTTCCCTCCTTGAAAGGCATTGATGAATACAATTTAGTACCTATAAAGTCATTCATGTATGTATTTTCATTAGATTGTTTTTACTAAAGGATAAATTGCACTTAATTCCTATATCAAAACAGACCATAAAACAGCTACTAATCCAAATAAATCAATATTATTTATCAATGAAATAATCAGATATTTTAGAAACTGGATGGGAAATTTGAATTGTATGAACATGTGTGGTATCCATACACTAAATACTTCACTTTCCGTATTGAAAGGGATTTGTTATTTTAACGTATTGAGCATCTAAAAATGCGAATGCCATTAAATTTGCAGATAGAAATTGATTTTTTTCAGTGAAATTTTTAAATTTATTATGGGATATTAAATAAATAATCAATTCAGATTGCGTGAAAAAAGTTACGATATTAAATATGATTAAGTAAACTATTTGACACCTTGTAATAAGTAGTTAGTACTTTAGAGGGAAGAAAATTAATTTCTTTCCTATCCAATGTATTTTAATACTATTTCTTACAGATTGAGTCATCTAATGGACATATTTATATTTAATTTTGGAAGCTTTAACGCTATGTTTTTGTTGCTTATCTATTAAATATTCCATTAGAAAATTAAAAAATTAAGTTGAAAAATTAGTTAAAATCGACCTATTTTAACAGCAAATCTTTTTAAGTTGCGATATAAGGTTTATTCTTTAATTTTAGCTATAATGTAAAACAATTGAAAAATTATTATATTCCAAATATGATTTCTCATTTTACTTGATTTTGTACGATTAGACACAATTTTTCAGAACTAAATTCAAGATAACTTAATCTATAATTTATCTAAAAATGGTTGTAAAGGCCAAACCTATACCGGTTGAAAGTTTTAATAGTCATTTTCGTGTTCTACGGCTTAAATAACGATAATAAGTATGGCTTTTAATCAACGGGCGTTCCAAGACCTGAATTTGGTTGCTTATGAAATCATCAATCATTTGATTAACTTCTCGTTCGGATGGAATGTTCTCCTAGTTAAAGTGTTTTTTCGTCTCAACCATTGATATATTCTCCAAAATAATAATCTCATTCGATTCAAACATGTATAATTTCATTTATTTGGATAGCAAATATATTTTGTTACTTCGAATAACTTGTCGCTGCCTTGTAATAAAAATGTCCTATCTGGACATTTCAAATTGTTCAGAAAAGGCAAAATAAAAATATATCAACTTAAAATTTAAGTTATAAGAGGTAAATAAAAGATTTTTCAGATAGGACATTATTACTAAGCTTGTAAATTGTTAGCATTTTCGGTGTAATAAAAAAGAAAACGAAAATTAGCATGGTAACCCTGACAATTTGAAGAAGAATGTCTGGAGAAAAGCAGTTTCATGAAGTTTTATTAAATTAGCTGTGAGCAGCTATAGGAGTAAAGAAATAAACACAAATAAACTAAAAATATACTAAAATTACTCCGTTGTAGATCTTCAATTCTACTCTGAGTCCATTATTATTACTCCCCCAATTTTACAACCCAAATTATTAAATTAATAGAACCAAAATAATTAGAGTAATAAAAAGATTATAGGTGCAAACTGTTCAAGATAAGCTGAACAATCAAAATGAACACTAGTGAAAACTCAATTTTTGAAATTAGATCAATTAGGACTTTTTTATACTCGAAGAATGTTGAATCAAATTTACATTTCCTAAAATTAATTATGTTGAAACTACAAATACCACACGTTTGTCATAAGTTATGTTATGACAACGACTAATGATTCACTTCAAAATAATTTCAAATAGTAAATTCGCACAAACATTCCATTAAATTTTACAACTGAGGATTCTTAAATTGTTTAAATTATTTCAATAAGTAGATTATTGGCAATTGTCTTAGAGAAAATATAAATCACATAGGTTTGATATGCATACACAAGAAGTAATCCTCCAAGTAATAAGGATAATTTTTACAAATCCTTGGTTGACCAAATGTTGGAGTAAAAAAAACTATTTTTACTGGATATCAAGTGTAAAGTAAGCATAAAATGACAAAGAATGAATAAAAATCAATACATATTGAAGTTATAGCAAGCTTTTAGAGGCTATTTTGGATGTCACGTATTTAACAAGACTGCTACGATCCGTTACGGTATTTGAAACTTTATATTTCTTCCGAATAGCACTTTCATCAGATAATTTTGAGAGGTTATCTAGGGGTATTCGTGTTCCTTGTACACCCAAAGCATCAAATCTTGTTGCTTCGGAGTTCTTATCTAGAAAGATAAGTCCAAGGAGATGAGTTGACTCATCATTTATTCCAAAAGTCTGCAACGCATCTCGTATATTAGAAGAAGGGCTGAGATTGAAAAGGATTTCAGTTAGGATTGATTTGGTAATCATGGATTTTCTTTGTTGAGCTATTGCAGCCTTATTGGCAGCTACAACAGCGCAAAATGGTTCCAAAAGAAAAGTTGGATTAATGAAACAAACGTCACGAATATCTTGAGATAAAATGCGATCCTTCAGCTGAGATGAATTCTTGACATCCTTCCACAATGCTAGGGAGCATTGTAAATTCCCTTCAGTGCACATATCCCATCTCTGATCCATCTTCATTCTACTATTAAGTATTATTAGTTAATTACTTTAAATTGAATTGACTTTGTTTACTCTTTACTTTAAGTTTATAACATGATCAATATTTATTTATTTACAACTATTAATTGTATACTATAAAATAGTATAAAATCAATGAGTTCTGGAGGAGCAAACGCTCGAATCCCGCAACCTGCTGAAGTAAAAACATCATTTTCGGCAAGAAATACCAATTGGTAAACCAATATAGGCTTTGTACAATTTAAGGAGTATGTACGTATAACCAAGAACTACTAGAAATAACGTACTGCTTGTACAATTATAATTTATCGTAGTTGTCGTTTTATATTAACATCACATGGTATTGTAATCAACTCTTCCACTTTATGTCAATATTTGAAATCCCCAAGAATTGTTTTTTTGTTTAATAAATGATGGAATGACAGAATGCATATCATTAATTATATGTAAATAATATATGTTGTGTATATGTTAATAAACTAATGAATTTGCTCTTCATATTATAAAGTATTAACTTCAATTCGTATTTTTACAATATTATGATGTAGTAGGTTTCATTCAAATATTTAATTAATATGAAATATGATTCCTCCATTCCTTTTTCAATAATAATGGAACTATCAACTATTACAAAATAGTCTTGAAATTATCACCAAAAATGAGGTTGCGTGCTCAGAGCTAGTGCTCCTTTAGATAATATATTCTTGGTGTTAATTTATAATGAAAATAACAGCATGTAGATGGCGTTAGGCTATAATTATGATGTCAGCGGTAGGCTCTTGTAAATACATTTCTAATTTCGATTTGACTCAAATTTAAGACTGAGGTTAATAAATTATATTTACAAAATATATGGAGGACTTAGTCCATATATAAATTAATTAGTCTGCATTACATCGATTCTTCAACTTCTTTTTATTAATACTAAATAGTAATGAGTAATAGCCAGTTAGGTTGGAGATGAAATGTTCCAAATTGTTTCCCCAGTTGCTGTTTGGTCTACCTCATCTCAGCATTGAGATTATGAATGTGTGTCTTTAGTATTGACAATCAGTGTTGCGGCTCATTGGAGATATTTCACAGGGGGGGATTAGACTCTTTAATTTATCAAATAGCAGGATTTCCGTACATTTTTAATTCTCCTGAAATACGTAAATAATTGTGATGTCAAGTTTTACATGCTTCAGTTATGAATAAGGAATATTAACTTAATGATATTTCTTGCAAAATTGTCGAGTGGGAAAATGTGCTTGTAAATTTACAGGTATGAGCCCCAAAG
This sequence comes from Lepeophtheirus salmonis, assembly GCF_016086655.4. Classification (NCBI taxonomy): domain Eukaryota; kingdom Metazoa; phylum Arthropoda; class Copepoda; order Siphonostomatoida; family Caligidae; genus Lepeophtheirus; species Lepeophtheirus salmonis. Next base: position 58,666,334 of record NC_052135.2, read on the forward strand.
CAATGGTATTCGTAGATCAATTGCACAAATATATTCTTAGTATTGACTAAGTGGGAAATCATTTGTTGTTCTGGGTGCGTACTTATCCTCACAATTTCGCTGCAGTCATTTAAAAATCATGAAGCAAAGAAAGTTAATGCTTCTCATCCATTTTTTGAGCCTATTACACTTTGTTTTCTGCCATGAAAATTTCAAATCATGGTATGATATTATATCTAATCCGAATAAAGATTGTACTTTAGACAGTGACGCCCATAATTATGCTCTGTCTGAGCATGGTGGTCCAATCTTAGAAGTTTCCTTGGAGGATTGCTTGGAAGAAAATGATTTTCGATGGGACTTTTCGTACGATGGGGAAAAGAAACTGAGTAAAAAGAACAAAGAGTTGAATGGCTTAGCCAAAGTCCATTTTGATAAGGTACACATAGATGGAATGAAGTACGGTATATGCATTCGTACTTATAGGAAAGATATTGATAGTATCGGAGGGACGTTTGTGAAAAATCAACTTCAAGGTAAAGTTAGAATTCATTTTAAAAATGGAGAATTTATTGCTGGTTATGCGAAGAATTCCATGTTTATTGGGCCTATTCGATACTTTAGTTCAAATTTATTGCTATCCAACATGACTTATAACAAATTAGTTATTCAAGTTGATGAATCAACTGGAGTTCTTTTGATCCGTGACGGTCGTGATGGAGGTTATATTATGTATAAAGATCTTACATCTATGAAAAAATGTAAAAAATGTAATTATACGAGCTATATATATTATGGATGTCAAGAAATCGACATCAAATTCAAATCCACATCCTCATGTTCAATTGAAATAGAATCAATTAAATCGACTAATGATAAGAGAGAATTCGTATGGAATGTTCTAACAGATCAGCGACATTTTGAAAATGATGACATCTTACCTAGTTGTGAGAACAGTTGGATATATGGATCAAAAGCAAAAAATCAATTATCAGACTGGCTAGACCAGTTAGAAAGTATATATCCGGATCCATATTGGAGAATGCCAATATATAAAGAAAAGTTTATAAATAAAAATAGACCTTCATTCAGTATTAATATACCAGAATGGAATAGAGACATATTGTTACATGAATTTGAAATCAGGACTTCGATTCAAAATTTTGGTCAAATCAAAAATAATCATGGTAATTTTGAATTCAATTTTCGTTCCAATGAGTTTGATGTAAGTAATATTATTTATTATCTATATTTTTTATATTCTAATATCTTTATAAATAGGTTCAAGACAATCAACTACCTATAATGGTAGTTTCGACTCAATCAAATTTTGTTGATCCTGGAATACACTTTGAAGAAGGCAATAATGATGATATAAAGTTGATAACATCAACTAAAACATTTATTTATGGTCAATTAAAGAATGGAAAATATCATGGTATTGTACGTAGATTTGGAAAATACGTTACAGATCCTAAGCATCTATGTAATAGTACATCATTTCCTGGTTTAGCTTTCATCGGACGTTATGATAATGGAATTCCAGTAGGTCCATCATGGCGAGTAGTACCTGGTGGTGGATTATTGTATGGTGACATTAATGGAGCAGAATTTACAGGGGATAATTTAGCCTACATTTATCCGGATTTGGATACTGTTATCATTGGGAAATTCAAGAAAGGTATCTTAATTGAGGGTAAAGAAGCAACGCTTACAGGAGTGAGATGCGTTAATGGAATTTATGAAGCAAGATTTTCAGAGCCTGAAGGTCCTAGCTATCACTACTTACCTGCCACAAATGAAACATATGGGGATCAACCCATGCTCACAGATCCACTGGATAAAAAATATTATTATCTCAAAAAATCAAACGTTGATCATGAACTTGCAGATCAAGGAGTATTTGCAAGTCGTGATATTCCGAAACATACAACCATCGCATTATATAATGGGATTGTTTTAAGAAAAAGTGAGCTTGACCCATATAATCAGAGATGCAAAGATGAAAATAACAAAAAGGGAATTGATCAAAATAGTGATGAGTGGCATGCCTATTATAAATATCATGCATCACTAAGAATATGCCATTTCACAATCATTATACCTATTAATGATGGTTCAACAGAAAAATACAATGCCACTCTTGCACATAAGTTCAATCATTCCTTTGAACCAAACTGCGAATTTGGAGGTATACTAGACACACCCAGATTTGGACTTATCAGATCTTTCCCAACTATCAGAGATATAAAAAAAGGTGAAGAGTTATTTATTAGTTATGGATATCGTGAAGATGGTGCACCTCCATGGTATAAATCCCTATACGAAGAAAAGTTCAAAAAAAGAAGAACTGAAGATACTAATCATGATTATAATCAATAATCTTAATTCTATAGTCTTTATTTAATTATACATAATGTACCTATTTATTATGTTTATTTTATTAACTATCTAGTATATTTTGATAATTAATGAATATATATTTTTTATATTATAAAATCAGTCCCTCAAATCTTTATGAACAATTTGCAATTATTAAAGTAATGATAAAATTTAGTTGCATAGAACCCTTGGAATAACATTTTTTCTCACTTCTTACATTCTGAATTTCCATAATTAATCTATTGAAACTGTACTTATTCCTTAATAATTAGTTTATAATTTAAAAAGAAATGTCATTTATTGATTTAAATAGCAGCAGATTTAGTTTTTTGACCCATATAAACCTAGTCTAACATAACCAATAACCATTTGAGAGACATATATAAATAAAGTCTTTAAATATACGTAAAAATCATTTTGGAAGTCAATATTTTATATATGAGTAAGTCGTCGTCATTATGAAATAATTAATTAGAAATTGATATGTTTTATTTGAAAGGACATATCTTATTCCTATTAAGTATGATAAAACATATGAAGATTTTCAGCTATAATTAACATATCTAGGTTTCTCAACTTGTCCAAGAAATTTGAATAGAAATCCTATAACAGAATGAAATAATGGGCTCTATTTTACATATATGTATTGATATACAAAAATATTATAACTATTCTTGATTTTTGTTCAAGATTGTTTTTATGTTAACTCGTCTCATATCTTGTAAATGTTTTACATAAAATTATATTAAAGATGAAAAAGGTAGTGCATCCATTCTCGCCCTAGAATATATTTATTTTATTTAAGCATTGATAAAATTAGAACATCTATTATATTAATCTTAAAATATATACATACTAAATTAGAAATTTCTACTATTTACATAATATAGTCATTAATAAATCTAAATGGATTTAAATTAGTCACTTGATGTCTTATAGGTTTGTCTATACAACGTTTGATACCATGGAGGTCCACTATTTTCATGATAACCATAATTAATAAAGAGCTCTTCATCTTTTTTAATGTCTCGCAATGCTCTGAAAGCTACATTTATACCAAACCGTGGTGTATCTAATATGTCTCTGAACTCTGCATTGGGTCTGAAAGAGTGTTGAAATTTATGCCCTAGTGTTCCCATGTACCAAGATCCAAGCTCTGGTGGAATTGTGATTGTATAACCACAATTGGGCACATTCATGTGATACTTCATGTATCGGATATATTCCTCAGTGGTATCCTCAATACCTTTCTTCTGGCTTTCATCAATATACTTTTTATTAAACATGTCAAATTCTCTGAGTTCAAGCTGAGCCCATTGTAGAGAGCAAAAATTGTTCCTTCTTCTATATCACGACTTGCAAACACTCCTTGATCTGCAAGTTCATGATCAACGTTTGATTTTTTGAGATAATAATATTTTTTATCCAGTGGATCTGTGAGCATTGGTTGATCCCCATATGTTTCATTTGTGGCTGGTAAGTAGTGATAGCTAGGACCTTCAGGCTCTGAAAATCTTGCTTCATAAATTCCATTAACGCATCTCACTCCTGTAAGCGTTGCTTCTTTACCCTCAATTAAGATACCTTTCTTGAATTTCCCAATGATAACAGTATCCAAATCCGGATAAATGTAGGCTAAATTATCCCCTGTAAATTCTGCTCCATTAATGTCACCATACAATAATCCACCACCAGGTACTACTCGCCATGATGGACCCACTGGAATTCCATTATCATAACGACCAATGAATGCTAAACCAGCGAATATTTTTTTCGCACAGTTGCTGTTAGAACCTGATACCAAGCGACCAAATCGTCGCACAATACCATGGTATCTTCCTCCTTTAATATGTCCAAGAATCACCAATTTGGAATCCAAAAGTTCCTTTAGTTTTTCAACTGCATGATCTTCTATTTCATAAACAATATGGAAGGTTGATTCATCGAATCTCATTTTGGAAACAATAAACATATAATTTTGAATATTTTTTTTCTAGAGGAGATAAAAATGATTAAATGATGAAAGAGTCGAATAATATTGAACTTATTATAACTAACTTACAGAAAATTTGGTTGTGTTCAACTTAAAAATTAGTTCTCCATCGATATTAGTTTGTGTTCCATAATCTTCCACCAAATCTTTGGCTGTAAAGTTTACATTAAGATATGATCGATTCCATTCTGGTACTTTGACGTATATGGAAGGTTTATCTTCCGTTTCGTCAATAGGATTTGAAAAGGGCTGACTTTTCCAGTAAGGATCTGGGGTGAGCTTTTGTAACTTATCAAACCAACTTTTTATGACTTTTTTTGCCTCAGATCCTGTTATCCACTGTTTGGAGCAGTCTACAAAATCATCTTCTCCATTATAATGTCTTTCATCTCTCAATCGATTCCAGCGAAAATTTCTTGAAGGTTTAGATTCAGATTTATTTATTTGGATGTTATAATGACATGAATTACTTTGAAACATGTAACTTGTTTCCTCACATTTATTCAGGATATAGTTTGAATATCCATTATTATCACAAATAACTTGAACATCCTTGCCATCTAATCCAATAATGTGATCGTGTACGGCATCATTTATAAAACTATGGTAGTCAAATTTTTTAATCCAATTATTCTTATTGGATGTAACATTCACAAGTTTCTCCCTTACAAAGTACCTCACAGGACTAATAATCTTAGAATCCCTGGCATAGCCATCCATAGTTGTTTCACCTTTGAAATATACCTTGAAATACCCTTGAATTTCATTTGCTTCGAATGTTGCATCAATACGATTTACATCTGAGGATAAAGTTCTCACACAAACTCCTGTTCTAAACCCATGGTTCGTGTTTGTATTAAATGCAATAGTTCCTTCACCATTCAATGTTTTTTTCTTTAACTTTTTTCCCATATCTAATTTGTAGTTCAAAGAATATCCATTATCTTTTGAGCAGTCGTTCAATAGCGTCTCAAATAAACCATATTTGTAATTTTCGTGAACCAAAGTATTTTTTTCATCATGAGGATTAGGAGCACATCTATTTTTGGGATTTGAAACAAAGTCATACCATTTATTTACATCGTCCTTGAGTGTTCCATGTGCAAATATTATATTTATCAGAATCAAATATGTTATAATCATTATTGAAAAGTAGCTCTACAATGACTAAAATAGTCTGATCCATCGAGCAGGAACAACACTTGAAATATTTACACAGCATAATTATTTATTATCTACTTCTTTCATGGCCTTAACCAATGAAACATTAACACAAAAAAGCACTTTCACTCTACATACAAGCTTCAAATATAAGTAAAGAATTGCATTGTAAATTCATTTAGAAATTGACTACAAGAATTAAATTACTAAAATTAAGTTGTTTCGTACAAAATGACAAAGGCCGTAGAAAATCCTTATAATGCAAGTCCAAAGTTTTGTTATCGAGTCTCAAGTCTTTGATCAGAAGTCCAAGTCCTGAAAATATTTCAAAGTTTTAAGTCCATAATAATTCATTTGAATCTTAAGGTTTTTCTTGAGTTACTTATAAGTAATTCGGAGTTTTTCCCTAGTAAAATGTACATTAAAGAGTGCTTCATATTAAATAAAAACATAAAATGATTATGAGAACATTGGTTAACAAATGGTATCAAGTTCAGTAAAGTTTATAGTCTTAGCTTTTGAGTCCAAGTCGAGTCTTGAATCTCCATCCTCTCCTTCAGATACAACCCCCTTGGACTACTCTATCTAGGCACGTATGGAGGAGAGGGAGTGTGCTACTCCTGGCTGGAGTGTCCAGTAACTAGAGGCTTCCATCAAGAAGGAGTGAAACAAGCTCGATTCTGACAACATATTTAAGTTTTGTAAGGGATTTAGACCTCGTATTGAGGCAATTATTAGAACTGAAGCCTCATATATAGAAATAAAAGTTGTGCCATTTCCAGATGATTTTATAAAATAAATGTCCTTAAAAAAACCTCTCGTTTAAATTTTACTCTAGAAAAATTGAAAATAATAAGATGTGTATCACTCACCGACCTATACAGGTGTTCGCGTCTAAAACTGAACACTCCTTTAAATTTTACGGGTTGAGGGATTCACGAGGGGTTCTCTTGTAGACCTTAAGGCTAAGATCTTCGCGTGTTATTCTAGATAGGGGACTAAAGGCACATTTATATCGATAAATCCGGCAAGCCATCTGTTTCCAATCCGGTAAGTATTTTCCAAATTCCTGGGCCTCAATTTTCAGAAATCCAGAAAAAGGCGACGTTAGTTTAGGCATTTTATTCAGTTCTCTATCGACTATCAGCATCAAATATTAAATTAATATTGAATAATAAAGCCGAGAATGATAATGTTCTTGATTGATAGAAGAAGATGTATATTATTTAATCAATGATGCCATAAGTATTTCTTCTCTTCTCCTCGCACGCTTTTCTATCTTACCAAAATTACCACCCTTGATTATCGGCTGTTGTTTCACTGTTGCTATTTAAATTTTGCTGGAGTTTTGTTTATAACTAGTCAAGACCCTTGCCTCGAAGTATAAACCGGTTTCAGCTCAATAAAATCACGAATATGTGTATGGCTTAAAATTTAAAGGAGTGTTCAGTTTTAGACGCGCACACCTATATAAAGTTAATTTATATAGGTCGGTGGTACGACTCGATAAGAGCAACTCTTTATTATATGACTTAGACAAGACTAAAGGCTGATTCATTCATAGGCAGTTAATTTTTTAAATCTTGTTAAATTTTGTAATCTTGGAATATGATATTTATAAGGCATATTGAAGTTCCACGAACAATGGCTATGAATCTAAACTTTTACTGCAAGACCATATACTTAAGTACAAAGTTGATGAATTAGAGAGACTCGGAGACACTCCATGAGATCCTCTGCTCGGGTTATAATACGGGAAAGAGGAATAATCGTTAATCAGACATTGGAGGAGTCCATGGAATTGACAGCATCTCACTACGCCACTTAGATAGGCATTCATTCCGGGCGATAGCTTGGAGGAAATCCCTCTCAAATATAATATTCGTCCAAGTTTCGAAGGAAAAACTCCATTGTCATATCAATTCTACTCCAGGCATATGAGAATAATATGACAATAATATTCAATTGAGTAATTAATTAAAGTATTTTCACCAATGTGGTTAACATATGAAGGAATAGGCCAGCGAGGAATCCTCCATAATAGCGAAACCCAAGAGCCTCTTTTCTCCAATGCCGTAGTTGAACCCTATCGCCTATCATCACAGATGTCGATTGTTATTTATCAGATCCTGCATTCGAATTTAATGAACATGAGACGAACTTTTTGAAATTGGTTCGAACTTGAACATCGTATATTATGACTATAGTTGATAATATTGTAGAGAAAAACGCGTGCAAGGAGGAGGGGGAAAAAAGACATATGGTATCATTGTTTAAAATACTGATGTGATTATCATCTGCCTGCTTTATTATGATTTTTGAGGGTATAACGAATGTATTTATTAGCAAAATGTTTAATGAAGATATACTACGTATAATTGACTTCGACGTTTTTTATCCGTTACAGTAGATTTGAAAACGTCACACTCCATGAAATTGTAATTCATTATTAACCTTATTCTCAGAATAATAGCTAATGAAACGACAAAGTAGAGTATTTGAAATATATTTGAAGCTCAAAGTTTAAAAAAGAAGGCTTTAATTAAATATAATCTACATACTAAAAAATAAACCATTAAAACATTTAAGTTAAATATACAAAATTAAACAATTAAAATAATATAACTATTAATAATAATAAATTATAAATACAGAATATTGAAATAATAGATTGATCCAGATAATTTTTTCTTGTTTTAACATCGGAATTCAGTTAAATATGTCATAACTTTAGGTTGCAATACACAAGCGAGACGTGGAGTTTAATCAAAAGATAATCACCCCTCTTCTTCATGTGGAAGTTGCTATATACAATTGTGCACAGGATAGATATATCTCTACCGATGAGATCTAACTAATTATAATAGTAAAGTAAATGTCAAAATCATAAAATTAGACAATAAATATACTAATAAAAAATGTTAGAAATAAATTCATCGTAAAGATTTAGAGCAAAAGCTAATTATGCAGTAATGTCCGGCGATATTACTCTCTATTAAGAGCATCAAAAAGATTTTTCCCCGTTATTTAGGTATGCTTATATAACAACATACCATTATCATAAAGGATATACACAATTGTTAATTATAATGCAACACCCAATGCAACTACCCTCGTTGTTGTGACCATTTAAACAGTTGTTTTTGCCTTTTATGAGTTTTCTGAACACCATTTCTTGGAGCCTATCAACCATAGCTAAGCCTTTAGTGATAAAAAAGTAATATTTATTGACTATGTAATATTGGAAAATCTCATGATCATACCCAAGTCTTTAAGTGAAGAAACTAGTCTCAGACAAACTAGTTGCGAACCATCCAAAGCTACTACCCCCGTTGTTGTGACCGTTTAAGCAGTTGTTTTTGCCATTTAATGAGTTGTGTATCATAATTCTTGATATGTTTAGCTAAAATAGAATCATATTTTATGGTTAGATTTAAAAAAAAAAATTAAATACTTACTGTGAGATAGTACAAAATTCAGAGTTCCATTTCGATATTCGTAAATACTTTTTACTGATAACTTGATCGTCATTTGGTGTGGATGACTCAAAACATTTTTATATGTATTTCTATAAAATGACATCAGTAACAACATCCTCCATTAATTTAATGATGGTTCCTCGGGAAGGGATATGTTTACCCTTGTATTTCTCCATAAATTTTTTGAACGTAGATGATTAGCAATGGATATGGTTATATTACATACAATAAGCATAGTTGTGAGATCAAAGTTAAAGTCTGACTTGATGTATTTATCATTAACTTGATTTTTAGATGAATATCCATTCTCTTGATATGAGATGAGAATAATGAGTGGCGTGTAATTCTAGATAGGAGACCAAAGGCACATTTATTTCGACAAATCCGACAAACCATCTGTTTCTCATCTGGTAAGTATTTCCCAAATTCCTGGGCCTCCATTTTCAGAAATCCAGACAGAAGGCGACGTTATTTTAGGCATTTTATTCAGTTCTTTATCGACTATCACCATCTAATATTACATTAATATTGAATAATAAAGGCGGGAATGATGACGTTCATGATTGATAGAAGAAGATGTATATTATTTAATCAATGATGCCATAAGTAATTCTTCTTTTCTCCTCGCACGCTTTTCCATTCTTACCAAAATTATCACCCTTAATTATGACTAAGAACGTGCTTCTCGTAGGCCTTTCCGGTATACCACCCAAAAAACATCTTTTAAATGTTCCTACTACTTATTTACTTAGATAATAGGTTGAGCGATTTTTACTATAAGGGACAACTAGAACTAACCTTACGAAAAATGCTCATAGTAGGTTTTTTGAGAGGCAACTGCCTATGAATGAATCAGCCTTTAAGGTGAGTTCACTGAATTGTTGAGGCACACATTTAGTACCCATATATTAACCTCCCCCAACGAAGTTGTACAGAAGTTGTGTTTTTACTTCTGTTTGTGTGGTTTTTTTTTTGGTTAGTTAGTTTGTCTGTCACCAAAAATATTTCAATTATGATATACAGTTACAGTATGAGGTCAAGGTCAATGTAACACAAAATGTAAAAATAAAGTAATTATCAGTCATAACTGTGAAACAATTTGAGTGTCCATTTTAGTTATAATTAATATCCTTATGTAGTAACTTTAAAACTTTCAAAAAAAATGATGGAGTAAAGTACAATGATAATAATCAAAAGGGCTAAATCATGCATACATAAGCAATTGTGAAACTCCCTTTAATCTGAAATGAATACTTATTGATTTTATGTTGTTAGGGCCTTGTATAGTGTTTGGCATTCCTCCTAGTCCTATCTCCCATGTTCGCATTTGGTACACATAATGATTTATAGAGGTCGTTATTTTATTCTTTCCCAAATCCAATGGTCTATTTAATCCATAGGTTTTATAACTTTCTTATACGTCTCAAGCTCATAGATCTTTTATTGGTAAAAAAATATCGTCAAAATATACCAGATTATTTTTATAACATAACTAAAAAGATTTATTTTTTTTGGCTAGCTCAATAGCTATATAATGAATTATTCATCAGTTATGTGGCTTACGCATTACAATCCAAAGTACAAAGATCTTTAGGATGATTTTTGATCAAATGCGTAATTAAATGGAAATTAGAAATCAGTGCTGGATTGAGTTATAGATCTGTCAATAATAGTTATTGACACATCAAATTGTAAAACCTGACAATTTGAATAATGTTTTAAAGGAGAGCAGCTTGGCTGTCATGATGTTTCATAAAAAGGAGATAAACAAGGATATTGGCAAAGAATGACTCCGATGTTGATCCTTAATTCTACTCCAAGTTCATCAAGGACTTACATTTATAATTTCACAATAAATCCTCAAGGTTACTACTCTCCGTTTTTTATGAGTAAATACGAATGTTCAATCATGGCTTGAATAGAAAACTACAAAAGTGTTTAATAATAATTTATTATTCATATTACCAATTCCAAAAAAAATTGCAGTTCGCCCGTATGTTAAAGGATGTTAAAAATGAATTAAAAACAAATTCAAATATCAACAGAACTATAGATGTTATTAATCTTGAATAAAAAAGTAACATTTTAAACTATTATTATTATTATTAAGAATAAGGGACGCAGTTGTGATTTTTAAATGGGTATTGGGTCATTTAAAGATGTGACTAGATAAAAGATAAGATATAAATATGGGAGGGGACATTTTAGAGTCACATAAATAGAGATGAAATTCGGATACATTTTTTAACTCACCCATTTTTTTGGAGTTGGCAAACTGAAGAGTAAATTTTAATTACATAAGCTGTTGTATTTCTTATTTAAATTTTGATTTCATTTTCTACTATATATAGCATGTCATTGATAGAGATGGAATTTTTGTACGAGTGTGAGGAGAAAGCAGGAGCAAAACATATATACAGTGCTACTGAATTGTTAATATCAGCTTTTTTATATATAATGTTGATATGTGAAAATGAATTAGTGCTATAAGAGAACCTTCTACATACATTTAAAGGAGCGTTAGTACGGGTAAAATGTTATAATTATATCTAAATTCATTTATATTGATTTTATTGTGCATTTTTAAGACAATCTACACTAAAGATAGGCAATAATGCTTACTTCAGGGGTAAGAAATTAACACGACCACGACCTATTCAATAACGAACAAAATAGAAGAAAAAGCATTTGCAACAACCGTTTTTCCTTTTTAATCACTAAACTTAGCTTTTTCTTTACAAAGATCCCTTCTTTAATCATTGGTATATGTAAACCCGGATGGAATATTTGCGTGAGCTCATAAAAATCTGAAAGTTGCTTGCAAAGTTATAATTGTAAGTCTTTGTTGCACTGTCGACGTTACTCTTGCGTTTTTTTAAATTTCCAACTCCCGTCTTTCTTCGGTACAACTCCCAATAGCTGATCTAATGAAACGTCATGACTGCTAGGCTGCTCTCCTCTAAAACATTCTTTAAATTCTCTGGGTTACTATGTTGATTTTCCTTCTCTATTTTATAACATGCCCAAAATGCTACCAATTAGGATCACTGTGCATAAAATATGGGAGGGAGCATTTCCTTCCCCAACGGCCACTATGCTCTAAATAGTTTTTGGAAGATCATCAAGTCGTTACCTTAATTTTTTATTCGAAAAATTGTACCAAAAATTAAGGGAAAAAAGGCTCAAATTCAATTGGTAGAATTCACCAATTCTTCCCAACATTGAAAATATTATTTAATGATAGTTGGAAATATTCACAGCTTAATAAGAGCTCATTCGAATGAATCAATCAACTTTCCAAACAACGATAAAAGGGAAAGAAGTTGAAACATCGACAGTTGATAACAAAATACAGTCTAAGTATTTGTGTTTGTGAGGTAATACTGTGACATTTATAAAATTAATACTTAATTTAAAAACAAAATAATAATTTTCAAGTGGATCTTTAATTTATTACATATTCAAAAATTGGGTTAAACCTATAAAAAGTGTGCAATTACTCAAAATCTGATTAGATATATACAACCAATTAGTTATAAGTTAGTGATTGACTAATATATAAATTTAGATACAAATTTACATAAAACTAACGATAAGACTACTTTTTTCTTTATATTATTCACTAATACTAAAATTAGAGCAAAAAAGAATAAATGATTTATAAAAATCTTTACTATATGATTTTTTTTAATGTTGCATTAATTGGTCAGATGGAATTGCACTGATTAAGTTTAAGTAAACATCAGAGTATTACATTTATTCTATCTGACCTAGAAATCTTCTTTGAAGTCAATATACCTATATGTAGTATATTTCCTTCTCTAGGAACGACCGGGCGTGAACCTAGGGACATTGAGTTCAAGAGAATGATTTCTCCCGAGCACGTTGTCCATTGAGCTACGTGGTATGAATTTTCTATTTTATTAAGTACTCTATGAACAACCTAAGAATTAAACAAAAATATGGTCAATTTTAACTAAACTTTTACTCCTTTAAATATTTATTTAAGTACGGTGTGCATAAATTTCAGAAGCCGTCCACATGCAGTTTTTATCGAACTCCCCATAACTATAAGGCTTTGATGCTAAAGCTATTTGACTGACAAATAGATAACTGGCTTTCACTTCAGTATCACTGGTTCTCGACTCTACATGTAAATAGATTGGTGTTTCCTTAGACACATTAGTTAGAGTTATTGTTTACGAGTAAACACAATCCGAAATAGTTTTTTTTAGATACAAGGTGGATTCAGAGCAAATATATGCATTGGCATAAGAGTTTTGATTGAGATGCAACCTGCTCAAGTGTTGTCTAGGAGAGTGGTCTCCAACCTTTTTATAATTACAGACCGGTCAACGCCTAACAATTTTAGTGTGGACTGAGGAGGGGGTTAAAATTTAATAATAATAAACGTGAATCCACTGTGTACACTTATGGAACATCGTTTGAGCATTTCCCGAACGTTACAATGGAATTATAATGTAAGGAAATAATAACTTTATTACCGCATTGCTCCAATAATATAAGACTAATATAACATAAAACACTGTCCGTAACATTAAATCAATGGGAGCCCTGAACTTGTTTCTTTGCTAGTAGATGTTACCATCTGGGGGCTGTTTCTTACTCATTTTGCTAGTTAGGTTAAATTTTGGCGCGCAATTGAGGAGAATACGGTCATTTCCAAATAAAAGACCCATTTACTTAAACTGCCACTATAATAGAGGGAGATTAACTATACTATGTGTCATGGTTATTTCATAATTTATTATTTTTGATAAATAAAAATATAATAACTTATGAAAACTTATGCTTCGTTTCCAAAAAGACAGGAATACAATTTATTATTGATCCCACCTAGTATACGAGCATACATAATAAGGCCATTTTATTATTTGTATGAAGAAATTATAGTAACCATACACAAGTAATATTGTATAGCTACTCTTTTAATAAAATATCCCAAAGCAATATTACAATACTGTACCGAATAAAATTCTATGTAGGATTTTAATATTACGAGATATACATAAACGTAATTCGTTTTAGAAATTGTGACTAAATAATATATCAGTGATAGTCTGGGAGTACATAAGAGATAGAAATAACAGTTGGTATGATTGACTTATTTGGCTAACTACCAGATGATTTATGGCCTTTTTTCTGTTTGTTTTTTTAGATGAAAGGCTGCGTAACACAATAAAGGTAACGACGTAATAGGAGAAGAAGACAATAATAACTTAATTAGAACATTGCTCCAATGTTATTACCTATAACATTAGGAAATAATCACTTTATTCACACATTGCTCCAACAACATATATCCAACACTATTATAACATCAAAAATAGGGATGTGCCAGGAGCAAAACTCGTAAATTGATACTCAAGTTTTATGAAGAAAATAAAAAAAGACATTGGTATTAAAAGCAGAGTATTACTCAGAACTTGTCAAAACTTGGCATACTTTTTTTTCTTTTTCAAGCCCATGTTAACATGTTAATTTTTCAAGACTTACATCTTTTCTTAGCAAAATTTAGAATTGATCTTTTCCCACAAGTAGAAATTTCTTGACTTTTCTGCAATGAGTACTCATAATCCTAGTTTGTTTTAAAAACAATCTTTGTTTGATTTTTTTCAGACTAGCGGGAGTACTCAACATTGCTACGAATTACTCAGCCGTATAAAAACTTTTATTTTCTATATATTATCATTAATATGCACTCAAATTAATAAGGATCAGTGCCACTAAAAACATATTTGTGACAAGTTATAACTAGACTATAGTAAAATATTGATTTATTGACTATATAAACCGTTGAATTACGCTTATGGCCACGATTCAAATAAGTTAAACTAATTTTTAGATTAATCCGTGGAATATAAATTACAAAAAAAGAGCGTAAAGTTTTCAGGCAAGTAACGAGTATTCAAGCGAGGACCGAGTTTAGCTCGTAATTCCTCGAGTATTTTTTTTTTTACTCGAAAATACTCATGTAGTAGAATTCAGCTCGCGGCACCTCACTAATCAAAAACTATATGGTACCATCTGGGGCCCTATTTCTTACTAATTTTGCTAGCTGGGTTAAATTTTGGTACACAAGTGAAGAGAATATGCTCACTTCAAAATATAAGACCGCTCGATTTAGACTGAGACTACAGGTGGTGGGAGAGACGAAAATATTAGGTATGGATGCAAATAACAAAAGAGTTCGGAGAACATGTAGTATGCATTGTAGCTTGTTACCTATGAAATCGGATAACTCAATTAAAAATTATCAACCAAAAAATGATGAAAAATTACCTTGGAAAATTAATTATCTTTTGTAATTTGCATGTATACTTAATTCAGATTTTGTTCTTCACCTTCCAACTGTAGATGAAGTAGTAAGTCCCTTTTCATTATCGTCCTAGACTTAGATACGGAATTCTAGATTCGTGGAAGACGCACACCTTTTTTTACTTTGAAGGATGGGTGCAATATATATATTTTTTTTTTCTGAAGTTAATAATAATTGACCTATTTATGAGAACAATCAATCTTCTATGCAATTCAAATATGAAGATTATTTATTTCATTGCATCTGAAGAATAAAACAATAATTTAAATAAATAAACATTTTATATTAGTCTAAATTTTATTGGCTATAAGAGAGTTTAATAATTTTTGTATTTTTTTACAATCTATTTTTGAGTTTACGGCAGATATCTATCATATTGATATCAACATCAAGTTTTCTTGAATAATTTTAGACATAATATTTAGTAATTAAATAAGTTTTTAAATGAATTATTAGATGTACTATTATACCTTATGTAATTACCGAGGTCGTAAATTTTTTCCACAATAAATAACGAAGAAAAGTCGTTTTAAATTTTGATATTGTAAAAACAACGATTTTCGTTTTTATAATGAGTTGACACACAATGTAAATTTTTGTAACCAGAGGAAAAGAGAATATATATGTGTCTAGAATTCCCTGACTTAGATAATAAATAAAACAGAAAATTAACAAATTAATTTTTCGTGCAGCCCGGTACTGATTGACCTGGGTTGTGAACCACCCGTCTAGGGGATGCGGGATTCACTTCAAGCTTCATTGTTTTGACTTGTGAGTTTTTAGACTAACGAGCTCGGTACATGAACGAATTAAACTCGAATGTCAAGTTATAGCTGCCATGGCGTTAACTCGCTAACATATATATAAAAAAAAAAAAAAATGGAATGTGACTTTATATAAGATGTGTCGATCAGATATATCTTTGCTTTTGTTTACAATTAGTCTGGTGACATACCAGAGGAGCTAATTTAGGAGGAAATTTGCTAAAACTTCGATAATTTGATAAAATATAGTATTTTATTTTCTCATTAGACAATACTATTTGTGTAAATTTTTATCCTCCGACGATTAAGGTAACAAAGTTATTTAAAAAAAATAATTAAAAGTTGTTTTTAATGAAAAATAGGGGAGAAAAAAATAATAATAACTCACCCAACCTTGGTTAAGTTAAAATTAATTTTGATATTAAAAAATAAATATTTAAGTTAGTGCATTGAGAGATTTATCAAGGCTTTATAATAAAGATTATTCGGTCGATCTCTCTGTCTGAAATTTTCTCCACTTCCAATTGAACGATCAAGGAAAAAAAACAGATTCAAGTTACTACTAAAATGTAAGACAAATGACAGTTAAAATTTTAGATTTTTGAGTTTCTTTATAATTTTAAACTATATGTAAAATTATAAAATATCGGAGATAATATAAAAACAACATTTTCTACGATACTGAAAAAATATCCTTTTGATCGATTTGATGTGGAATGACCCAGTTGAAAAGTTTAACAAAACATATAGTTATTTAAATTAAGTTAAGTTGCATTAACTTGCCCAACTCTGATTACGTGATGGTCTAACATTGTATTTCTATTCATCTTGAAAAAAAAACCCAAAGTAATAAGTTAAAGACAGGAATACAACTTTCTTTGAATACCTATATACAATATAATATACCTATATCTACCATATATATATTGCCTATTTTATTATTTCTATGAAAAAAAAATTGACTATCATATAGAAATAAAAATGCATAGCTACACTTTTAATAATAGATAAAAAACAATATTATAATACAGTATCGAATAAAATGCTATGTAGGATTTTATTATCTCATTAAATTTAGAATTGTAAAATTGCGGATGGCAATGATAGTCTCGGATTGCTTAAGAGATATATATCAGTCGGTATAATTGACTTATTTGGCTAAATACAGACGATTTAAGGCCTTTTTTTATTTCTTTTTGGAGGAAAGGTTGAATGATACAATAAAGGTAACGACGTGCTGTATTCACTATTGATATCAAAAGGGATTTTGAAGGGAGACTGTCTCCATGTACATCATTATCATTTAGTTTGAGAATTTTTACTTTGAAGGATATTCAACAATATTGATTAAAAATAATATTATATTATGTATATAATATGTAAAAATAACATGATGAAAAAGCTTTCAACGTTCAAGAACTGCTTATTAGTTATACACACTTTGATAGGAGATAAAAAGACTCTGGGGTGAGAGTGGGAGGGAAGGAGGGATCCAATGAATGAACGGAATGGCTAGAGTTAAAAGGATATCTGCTCATTATATTGTTAAAAAGGATACAAATTTATAGATGGTTGAGAGGAAAACGTTCGAAGGGAATTGATATAATATAAACGATAGGGGAATTGAAAGGAAATCGTAAAAAAAAAGAGCGATATAAAAATTATTATTAGAGCTTTCTAAAACTGTGTACAAACGTATTGTACGTATATGCAATAGTATATCATATAATGTGTAATATATTCATTGTCAAAGTATTCATAAAACTGATTTGAAACTGGCAAATAAAATTATTGTTCTGGAAAATGAAATAAATTTTTCTACAAAGTAATATATACAGACAATTTTTACTTTCTCTTTTAACAGTAACTTAAGAGTAGCGAGAAATTAGTGTTGACTTCATAATATTTTATTGAGTCAGCTTGATTTGTATACATTTTAATAATCCCTAAGTATTTTTTAATCAATTATAATTTTTAAGGATGTTCTTTCTAATTTCTCAAGAAACAAACTAGAGTATAGACATATACCGCGGTTATATAACGAAATGCATGATCTCACAGTTACTAAAAAAATATTAGCTTCTTAGTTTTTATTACATAATTAGCAAAGAAAAAAATTGTAAATAATATTTAAAATAGAGACTGAAAGTATTTAATTGAATTACTAGAAAAAGGCGCTCTCACTTTCTAGGACATATTTTATATACCTCTATGGAGTACTCATTCTTAACAAAGAGTGTGTGAAACCTATAGCTCAGCACCTCATTTAAAAAAGAAAAGAAAAGGGGAGTACATATATATAAAATCGAAATAATTAATGCGACCTTAGATGAGTTTTAGCAACGAGCGTGTGTAGCTATAGCTCAGCGGGCCATATTTAAAAAAGAAAAGAAAAGGAGAGTACATATATTTAGGGTCGTAAATCCTCAGCATTTTTTTTAGCCTGTAAGTCTCTTTGTTGTTGCAACCTGAATAATGTTTTTTTCTCAGTCTGCAATCATTATTCATTCATTCTTGAGGAGAGAACATATAAGTATTGAGTAACTACGTGTGAATGTGCGGATGAAAAACGGAGAGTAAACCTGAGGATTTTTGAGGGTTTTTTCGATATGAATCAAGCAAATATTTATAATATTAAAGCAGATTTTGTTTGTTGGGCAACACATAATAATTCCCAGTAATGTCGAGTACTACTGCACGTAAATTAATAAATTAGTATTGGTCAATTTGATTAATTGTTTCTGTTTTTCTTTTTTTTCTAGTCGAGTCGATCTTTAACGCGCCAATGTCGATTTTTCTACTTTTTTTCCTCTTTCAGTGTTTCTGAACGTTGATTGGTTTAATTAATATTAGCTCTTGTTAACCTGTGAATGATTGAATAGTATGTACTTCCGTAGTTGGGAAGAGGAATTGGCTACCAATTGATTTTATGCCTTTTTTGGTTGAAAGGTGGCAAGATAATAATAAACGTAACGACGTGTGAAGGACTCTACTCGATTCGACTCAAGTTGGCCCATCACTAATTTAATGTTGTATTGCTTTTTAGGTTTCACTAATAATGATAATGATTCTATGTACGTTGTACATACATACATTTATCAGCTAGACATCCCTTTTGAATAGATAAGGAAGAAGAGGAAGCAACCGCTCAGCCACGTGTCTATTCCTTAGCAAATAGAAAAAAGAAACCATTTTCTTCTTAATTTCCCTCAATGTAGATCCCGTTAGATAGAAATGCAACTTTTCCTCTCAATAAATAAAATAGAACCATCCAACATTATATTATATATCGTTGTCATATGATATAATGAACCATATTGAGTTACTACCATTGTTTAGCACAAAGGATGTAATTTTTCACTCTGATGAGTGTCACTTGCAGCTCATTTCTTAACTCCTTTAGACAAATGTATTTATGTCTGACACCCATGAAGTGCAGGCCCGTGACTACTCCCTACTACAGCCCCCTGACTCAGGGCCGTTGCTAGGACTTTTCTTTGGGGGGAAGGTTGAATATTTTTTTCAAATTTTATTCTTCTAATACGATGTGACTTTTGGAAACAAGTAAGATATGGACCTTTTTATTATGCCCAAAAATAATAAAGGGCCCTTCTAAATAAATAATTTGATTTATTCTTAGTTTTTGGGCCCCCTTTCCTTATCGAAATTTAGTTTATATATTTTTTCTAAAGTCATAACATAAATAATCTAGAAACTCCAACTGACACCCCCCATTTTATCGACTCTGATACTCCAAAAGCACCATTCCTGCCCTGACTAAAATATTTCACTCATGTCGAAAGAAAAGAATTATTCTGTCAATTATTTTTGTTGTTGTTGCAACATTTTTCTCTTTTCAAAACGGGGTCTTTCAATCAAAGTTTTCCTTTTGTCGGAACTATTAAAAAAGATATTGTCTGTTTAAAAAATTTTAATTGTAGAAATTTTATAACTTATTCTTTCATTTGTCTTTCCTAAAAATAGTCCAATTCTGTTTCTTCCAAGAAAAATTTAACTCTAAAATTTTGTTTTTGTCATTTATCTCGAATTTTATTGGTCAATTTTGGCATTAATAAAGAGGACAGGTAAAATAGAACTATTCCTAATTGCTCTATTGACACTTCCCTATTGCCTGTACCGTTGTTCATGGATTTTGTGGATTATGGGTTCATAGTCATACTTTGCCTCTCGGCCGATACTTGACCAAAAAAATGAAAACTCAACGATATACGGGTCATTAGGAAGGGTACATAAGGCAGTAAGTACATAGAACATTAGATATTCATTAGAATTCCTCAAGATGTCAACGATTTCTACCATTCGGAAAAAACATATGATATATGACGTTTATATAAGATGCAACATTAGATCAAAATCTAACCTTAGAGAGCTGTCAAACTCATTTGAGTCTATCTGATCTTTAATTATTAAGGAAATGTTCATATCAATCAAATCTTTATTGTTCAAACTATCAAGCATGGAGTAACAAATATTTAGCGACGATAAGTTATTTTAGATGGCAGTTTAGTATTGTAAAGCAGACGTCTTTTGAATAAAGTATGGGGGTAAAAGAATTTAGCTGCTATAAAAAAATATTGCGTAGGGATGTTCCTAATTACTCTGCATTTAGAATTGATATTCCTATCTTTCTTCTTTCTTTCTTTACATTTTCAAACAATATGCAACTATAGGGACCAATCTTATTATTGAGATTAAAGCCTCAGTACCAGTAACAGCTGTGATATCAATTTTAATGTTGCTAATTTCTTTATTCTACTGGCCCCATTGATTATTTTGATATCACAAATAGACATTTAAGAAAATGGGATTCTTAAATTATTCTTGGGTGGCTTTTTGACTTTTTATTTTGTGTTTTTGATGATTATTTTGTTGTCCCAATTAGTGTGAACCAATAAAATATCAAGAATTTGAGAGTTTAATTACTCCGGCGTAGTAAATTCAGAAAAGGAGCTGCAGTTCAGGATTGGTTATCAAGGAGCCGTATGTAGTACTAATTAGGTGTTATTCCACAAAAGTGAGGGATGAAAACTCGTAGAAACTTACAGGAAAATGAAGAGTGCCAATTTATCTAGCTCTTGTGCCAATGAGCCCCGCTCTTCCCTAATACTTTTTTATTAATAATGAAAATGTTTCCGAACTTAATCCCAGACAAGGCCTTAGAACAAGGGAATTTGTAAAAATTAGATCAGCATAATTTATTACATGATTAGAACAATTAAATGCCTAATATTATATAAATAGAACTAAGTTTGCCTATTTGTCTAGCCTTTATGCCATTTTTGAATGTACGTTTAATATCTGAAGGTGGTACAAAAATCCTGGTGCCCCTCCCAAGGTGCCAATGCATGCTTATTACAGACATAAGCAAAGATGGACAATCTGATCCTCAATACTAAATACAAAATATACATGTTGTGTACATGTTGCAACTTGTATAAGCAAATTGTACAAGAATTTGTATCAAAATTACACCATGAATATATTGATTGTCTTATTTTTTGTTGTGACTTGTACAATTTGCTTATACAAGTTAAAAACTTGTACACACACTAAATATATATACATATATTTATAACCTAGTTTGTAAATATTATATAAATATATTTTTTTTTGCATCAATAGTACAAATTTCAAACTCTACTTATGACAACAGAGGAAGCATTTGGTATAAACCCAAGAAAAAAATAATGAAACTAAGTGTCGCAGGACTTATATTAAATTAAATTTTTTCAAGAAAGTAAAACAAAATTAGGCCTTTAAGGGGCTGAAAATATAATATATATATATATATCCTATAAATAGGTACTTAAATAGTCTATGGTATGCATATTAACAAAATTAAAAGTAATGTAAGTATCTATAAGGGCAGTTTTAAGGGGGGTATTTATCGGCTGATTATAAAAATAGGGGTCCCACATGGGTAGATTTTTAGAAAAAAAAAATTAATAAATATATTTTTTTGTAAAATATATTTTTCTAAAAGTAAACAATTCGAACTCAAACTTATAAAACGAAAAAAGTAGCTCTTTTTTTCTCTAAGTCTGCCATGTTAAACCCAACCCTGGTTAAGTATGTACCCCTTGGTTTATCGTGACTAAGATGTGATATACTAAATAGTCATGCCTATTTCAGCCCTGATACTTACATACTACGCTATTCATCTAATATGTATATTTGCCTATTTCAACATACATTCATCTGGAAACATAGATACATGATATGTACATAGAGTATTGACAGCAGGATGATGACGATAGAGGCGTCTTTAAAAAGATGAAACAATCTGTGAGTATACAAATATGAAAGAAAATAAATACACACAAAAAAAATCAAATTTACATTGAATCATAAACAAATACAACTCTGATACAGGTGAAACATTATTATTTTCGAATAACTTTGATTCCCTTAAATGCGAAATAAAAGTAACACATTTGAGTGCAGGATAGTATTCATGATATATTTACAGTGCTTTACATGAACACTTGTCCGACTGTCCGGGATGGGCAAGTTGTTTGTCTAAGAGGTTATATTCTGGCAGGTCAATTCATGCAAACTAAAATCGTTTTGGCATGACATATTATCGTATTATCAAAGGACTCTTACTATAAGGAATTTACTATATTATGTTTACAAATATTAAAATCAACTTTCAAAATCGAATATTCTAGTTCAGACTCATAGTTTAAAAGTACGATAATATTGATTACGTTAGAGTATGAAAACAGTTATTACCATATAATTTAACAAATTAAAAAAAATCAGCTAATTACACATAGATAAGGGAAAAATGGTGAACCATTGCTGAGTATTTGAATGTCAAAATGAGACGAACATATAAAATGACGTAACCTCTCAATCTCTCTAATATCTAGTTTTATTATATATCAGGTCTTAATAGGTGTTAAGAATATGTTATTACATCGTTCTACAATTTTATTTCCATGTTGTAGATAAAAATTAACTATTACAATTGAAAAAATTAGATATTTGTAACTAATTATCCTACGTTTCTCGTCACTAATCGATCAGAAAAAAAGTTATACAAATCTAGCCATTTTTAGAGATTTTGAGTATATGTTACTTTGATTGTATTTAAATATCCGTGTTTACTATTGGCATCAAGAAGTATTCAATGCAGTTGTTCAGCCTTTATTTTTAATTCTTAAAGCAACTTGATGAAGTTTCATCAAAATTTATCCGTTTATTACGTGAGTGAAAACGTTCGACAAAATACAATTATATCTGATAATTACATGTGTCGTAGATGATAAACTTTTAAATAAGGCGTTTTCAACTGATTATTTGTATCTCGCTAATAATTAAAGGATGATTAGGATGTTTATTTTCCTCTTCCTTGCAGAAAATGAAACTGCTGATAAACATAGTTTTTTTAGTTTTTTGAAAAAGTTTACTATTATGGCTGAAACTCTATTACCTAAATGATCAATATACATACAATTGGTGTTGACGTGTGGGGATATTATAGTCAAAAATTTGGATGTTTGAAATGTGTTGGTTTTACAATAACATGGATTTTCTATTAAAAGAAAAGAAAGTTCTAAAAAAAAATTAAAGAATGGATAATTTTTTCCCCATAACACGCATGAAAAAAAAGTTATTGCGATGGACCTTGGTATCATTTTTGACCTTTATGATAACGACTAATTTACAAATATTCTAATGGGAGAGGCTCTAAGTTGTGTCATTCAAGTCCAGATTTGATCAAATACTTTGTTTAGGGTTCACTCGAATCGAAACCCACCAATACTCAAGTTTGGAAGAGCAACATTTTTTGAGAGATTTTAATAAGTCATTGGAGGAAGAGGAAGGGTTTATCGAGTTCCGAACTTTCTGAAAAGGGATTACAGGTGCTAAAAGGTTGGGAGCCCCTGTTATAGATGATGTGTGATCTTTCTAATTATCTAATTATTAATATAAAGTTCTAAATTATTGGAAACAAAGTATTTATAACTATGTTCAGATAGAGGTTATGTGTGGATTGTTATAAACCATATTGCTCCGAAATGATTTGATTAACTTTTCAGAAGATATATGTTATATACAAATAGCATAGGCATTTTTTTAAACTCTCTTTTAGGGTAATCAATGAGGGTTGAAAATCATATTAATACAGGATCCACCAAATTAAAGGCTAAAAAATATCAAATGAAAGTCTTCTTGAAAATAGCCAATAGAATCATGTTGATTCGATATTTACTGGACTCAGAATATATGGGTCATCTTGCTACTTTGAATGTTTTGTTGGTCTGTTCATATCCAATTAGCCATTAGACATACAAAAAAAATTTACACTATATTAGGCTTTTTCTCCCCTTTTCAGTGTTCTGAACGTTAATTGGTTGAATTGAAATTAGCTCTTGTTAAGCTGTGAACAGTTCCTAACAATTATTTAATAATAATTGATCTATAGTTGGAATGAATTGGCTAACAGTTACCAATTGATATTACCCTTTTTTATGTTTATTTTTTTTTTTTGGGGTGGGGGGAGGTTGCGAAAAACAGTAAATATAAGGACGTGTAGAATAGTGATACAGTTTACTTGATTTTTATTTACAAAACTCTGGGTCACTGCTCCATCTTGCGAATATAAATGTCTGGTTAATTTGTTTATCTTCAATTTCTACTTCTAGGGTACTCAGCAACTGTTTAATTGGTTGCATAGTGTCCATGTTGAGCTACTATTAATGATCCCAGCGCCTTGTATGTATTTAAAATAATGGAATCAAGTATACATAAAATGACTGATTTTGACTTTAACGCATGGATAATTCCGATTATCTAGGTAGAAGCAACTTTTGTTGCAGCTGTACATATTTTCTATTCCCTTGGCCTATCAATAATACTGGAATAATCTATTTTATCATTTGATTACATCTGTGTGCAATTTAAAAAAAAATCATGTAGCCGTATTATATTTACACGGTATACATGGAGTGGGAGACCATGTTCTAGGAGTTCGTTGAAAGAGTGTACTCTGGCTTCAGAAGGAGGTTGGAACTGTGTGTGGAGGCCTCTGGCTGTCATTTTGAGAAATATGTTGTAAAAACCCATTGTAAATTTTCATAATAAATTTCAACTTACTTTCTTTTAAAATACATGAGTTGTGTAATGAACAGAGGCGTCTGCACGGGGGGCTACAACCCCTTCAACCTCCACCCCCACAATCAATTTTTTTTTAAATAATTATTATTGAAAAAAAATTAACAGATTTATTTTCATAGAAAAAAAGTTTTAGGAAACTTTTTAATTTTATGATTTATTTTATTAAAAAAATTGTCATTGACAGAAAAGAAAGAAATGAAGGATTTTTTGATATGATAAAGGTTATTGGGTGAAAAAAATGGGGGGGGGGGATTTCTTTTCTAAATAAAAGGTCATTTTATTGTAAAAAAATATATAATCCAGTAGACGCACCTGATCAATCATCACCAAGATTATTTTTGTTACATTTAAGGTTCACCAAAATGTAGAATTGATCCCCTAAGATTATGTTACAGGATAGATAGAGTTAGAATTGACCCCCTAAGATTATGTTATAGGATAGATAGAGTTGTATAAATCTTAATGCGGGGTAGATTTTTTTCTAGCTGGAAATCTAAAAAGTTGTTTTTTTTTTTTTTTTTTTTTTTTTTTTTTAATGATGTAGAGGGACACTGATGATTTGTTCTTATATTATTTTATTTTTAAATACAACGGCATTTCTACATAAACAAACAAAACAAAAAAAAAGTCCTGTAAAGGATGACCTAGAATACGTGCGAGACTTTTGTAGTTGCAACTTGAACATGATTTTTTATTTTATAAAGCTATAATTATTATTATTATTGAAGAAATAACATCTAAATATAAAATAATCAATAGTATGTGAGCTCATAAATAACGGAGAGTGACCGGGGCCGTTCGCAGTGGTGGGAGTGGAGGGCCTATAGACTTACCCCCAAATTAAGGAATTTTTAAAAAAATTCTCCAAAAAATGTAATAATTGAAATTAAATTACAAAAATGTTATTTTTGTAATTTAATTTTTGCAATATTTTGGAGAAAAATATTTATTATTTGTGAACAACTTAGGATTTTTGAAATTATTTGCCAACAAAAAACATAATTTCTTGAGAATCACTATTGATTTCTGAATTTTTTGTAAGTAAATGTGGCATTTTTAAAAAAATCATTTCAAAAAACTTACTTTTTCAAAAATTTTTTTAGAAACATTTACTTTTGAAACGTTTCCCAAAATATATTAGTTTTTGGATTTTTTTGGAGAAAAAAAAAATCCAAAAACTAAGCTCACCCCCAAAATATTATCCCGCGGACGCCCTGTAACCGTTAGGATTAGTTGGAAAACTATAAGTGTAAGTCTTCGTTGGACTCAGTACATAATTGAACTTCAACATAAGAGTATGTTCCCTTCTGATGTTCTTGCTGGATACGGTATTTGTGTTTATATCCTTCTTGTCGTAGATATTCGCAGTTACTCTAATGAAAATTCTCTCTCTTCAAATCGTCAGAGTTACCATATTATTTTTCGGTTCATTTTATTTTTACATACTAGCTTTATACAACTCTAATTATATCTCTGTCAAGTAGATATTTTATAAATTATACATGTTATTTTTTTTATATAGTTCCATCTTTAACTGATGACAGGAATAAATGTAGGAAAAATATGAATATGTAATTATTCATTCTATAAATTAATAGTTGTTTATAAAATATAGTGTTAGATGGAATATAAAAAATTGAATATTGAGTCAAGTCTAGTTCAAGTTCGAGTACAGACATCAGGCAAAGTAAAATATGAGCAAAGTCAAAAAAGTATATTATGAGAAAGGTTGTGTGGCAATCTGTAGCTTTTTGTTTAACAAAAATGGCGGTTCCTGAGAAGAATTTTCACAGCACCCTCTATATGAATACGAAACACTTTTCTTTTATATTAAATATAAAATAATATTATCGTTGAGGGAGTTGTACCATTTTACCGCAAGACGACGAGACTCTCTGTCGCTTTGCTTACAAACTATAATAGGTAAACAACGCTCATTAAGTAGTTTTTGACTACCTCAATAAGATAATTCATTATTAATGAAATAATTTCAATAAATTGAGAAAAAAATTTAAAAAATTATTTCAAAAAGGGGTATATAACGACACCATGTCATTTGGGGATCTACGTAATTATACTAACAAATTAATATTCTGCATTTTTATTTATAAATATCAATAACATTTAATAAAATGATTTAAATGCTTATTTTGTTTGTGCTTGCTACGTGACAGCCTTTCTTGGTAGAATTGATTTGTTGAAACAGAAAATGAAAAGGTGAGAAATTTCCTAGTTTCCCTACTTGTCATCGACAAACGTCTAGAATGATGACGTTTTAGTCTACGTTCGACCTTTTAATATCCTTCATACAGATTTTAAAACCAGGTTTGGTAATGTCTTGGCCTATGGTCAATAGACATTTTACCAAGGATGATCAAGACATAAGATCATTGAAGATACAAATGTCGTGTTACAAGAAAAACTGATCAGAACACACTGTACCGTCGAACTGAAGGTGCAGTTCAGAAAGGGGGGTCAGCTGTCTTGGCTTCATAAAGAAATCCCTCTCGCTTATACTACTGTATCGGCTATTGCAAGAAAATTATTGATATTTTTTCTATCTCTATACCTCGTGAAAAGAGGCTTTAGCGTATTTGTCAATCCTATTACGAAAAAAAAGAAACGATTAAAAATCATTAAACTTAGAATCTTGAGATTAAAAATGACTAATTTTAAGACAAATTCAAACAAATTAAAAGTCATTCCCATTAACAGTTTCATCATTATTTTGTCATAACTTTATGTAGGTAATAATCTTCCTATTTTATGACTATTTTGGTTTAAATCTTAATAGGTTTATATATGATTTTGTGTTTTTTCTATAAATATTTTTATCTTTTCTTTTTTACTACAATTGCCCAATTTATAAAAAACCCTATCAAAGTAAGCTATCCAAGCATTTAAAATTAATAATTTTAAGAAAATTCAATTGGGATCTACGAAAAACAGAAAGTCGACAAGTGGTCTACAGGTTAAAAAAGTCTGGAAACCTTTGATCGATATAATTACAACAAAGAATCAATTTAATTAATTTAGGTCGTCGTGTTTAACTGTTATTAACATCCCCGAACCCAGACTAAACCTTTTGTAAAGAAAAAAAACTGTATATAGCGATTAAAAAAGAAAAAAAAACGATCAAAATCGTGTGCTCTTTCTTCTTTTTTGTTCATTATTTAATAAGGTGTGTGTGTGTATGAACATCTCTGTCTGAAAGAAGAATTCTCACCTATCTTTGGTGTCAATTGATTTAAAAATGTATAATAAAATAAATATATATGAATTTAAATATAATTAAAAAATTAAATTATTTTTGAATAGATGTGGATTTTTGGAGAAAGTTTAAAAAAGTTATTTTGAACTACAATGGATTTGTCAAATTTTTTTCTTAAAAAAATAATTTTTTAAGAATTTTTATGTAATTTTGAATTTTTTTTTTAATTTAATGTTTGTATGTTTTTTTCAAAAAATATAATATTGGATATTGAATTTTAAAATTTTTTTCAAAAAATTTCAATTTTTTGATATTTTTTCAAAAAAATCCAAAAATCGATCCCCCTCCCCCCAAAAAAAACATATATATAATCCTGTGGCCGTCCCAGCCTCTTTATGTGAGTAATTCCTTTTCTAGCCGATATTAATAAGGGTCTTAATTCATGTTAATGTTTTTTCGAGTTTAAGTACTACTAGAATCCAACACTACTATAGTCTAATATGTTCTTTTAAGGTATCATACATAAAGAGAGTGTCTTCCATGACGGCGGCCCATTCATATCCGTAACTATTTATTATTTATGACAGGAAAGGAGTCAATGATTTATTAGAGGCATCATCAATAGCATAATACATATTATATATGTTGAGCAATCGAGACAGGGACTTTAAAAACCTTTCATCTATCTATGTATATATGAACAAAAGTAGGGGTACATCCCAAGCATTTTTTAGCTTGTAAGTATATTTGTTGTTGGCAGCCTGGATTGTGTTTTTATTTTCTATGTTATCATCAGTATTGTTTCATTTTTGAGGAGAGCTCATCTAAGTATAAAGTTTAACTACGAGGGTGTGTATTTTCATGAACTGAGAGTGAGTAGCTCTGAGGATTTGTGGGGAAGTTATAAGGAGAGTCGACATTTTTTTTTATAAAAAAAAGAGCATGAAAAGAAAGTGGGGATATACATATGGTACAATTGAGTTAAGACCTTTATTAATATCAGCTGCCTGTTACATTATATTTGGGGGACGAAATGGATTACTTCTATAAAAAAGAAAAGCTTCTATGTATTTAAAGTAGCATACATTACAACTACATTGAAGTGTATATATATTTATTTTACCATGCATTTGTTATACTCCAAAGATAGGCATGTTAACATCCCGATGACCTATTAAATAATCGACAAAAAAAACAAAAAAACACACACGCAACAATCGTTTTTCCTTTTCTAATTTATAAACTTTGATTTTTCCTTACAAATATGTCACCTCTATGTTTAAGTATAAATATCTATTCTATTCAAAGTAGAATTGAGGATATATCCTTGCTTTATAAGGAATTAGATTTATGTTAATTTTTTTCAACTTGCAACAAATTTAATTTCAGGAAATGACGACGAAGTTATTCTCCTCTGAAACATTCTTCAATTTGTCAGACTTTTTAAATGCCAAAATAGCCTACGATTTACAGCCCTACACCCATCGAAAGGAAATTTTTATAGGCGGAACAAAAAATTTCCAGAATATTAGGGACTACTATAATATTTTTTAAACATTTTCTTTCTTTATTAATGTTCCTTTAATTAGTATAAGTATTGCAATAACTCCATCTGACCTAGAAATTGTCTTTAAAGTCCATATACATTAAGTATATTTCCCTCTCTAGGAACAACCAACGTAAAGTTAAATTCATGAGAATAATTTCTCTCGAACGTGTTGTCCCTTGTCTTTCAACAAGCATTTTCTTGATACCCATTTATGAAATATGTCCGAATGTAGCCCACATATGGGTTGGGAGCAATTGGAGAATATGCCATTTTAATTGCCTAATTATTACCAGTTTTTCCTCTCCTGTCTCCTACACCTGTCAATGTATGTCTAAAAGGTGGAATATTTAAAAATTACTATTACTTTTAAAGAAGAAATCTCATTTTGACAAAATAATTAGAGTTTTTTTACATATTGTATTGTAATAATACAACATTTATATAGTATACAATACATACGGCTGCTTCTGAGATGTAATATTTATATTTTTTAAAGAGAGGGGGGTTTACGTACGCGCGTTAAACCATTGCGAATCGATATTCCCCCTCCTTTTTTTTATTTCCCCCTTGCCTCACTCCCTTTCCATTTTGTCCCGTATAATTTTCCCTTACCAACTAACATCGTCGAACAATATACGAAAAGGGGGTAATTTTTATGATCCTTCATACCGGACGAGAACGGCAAGCTCCAATGTACATAAATAAAAAAAAAAGAAAGAAAAAAAAAGTCGATATTCTTATTAGGAGAATCTACGCGTCGTCGTTTTTATCCCTATAATACTATTTAAAAACAAGTGCAAATCATCTATGGATATAAGTTGTATACAATATCAACCTTGTGTCAGTAGTAATTTGAGTATCAAACAGAAATAAGGTTACCGCATGTTTAAGAGTGATGATCTAAAAAAAAAAGTCATGGAGCACTCCACCATCATTGAAGACGATCAGCAATTATATGATTGGGGCATAGAAAGGCTTGATCAATACTATCTCAATGGCGAAAATCCAGCTCATCAACATCAAAACCATTCAAACCACAACCACAATAACAGCAACCATTCAGACTATCCCTACAACAATGTAAGCAACTACGAGGCTTACAACAATGCCAATAACCATTTACAACCTATCCATCCTCATACCCATCATCGAGGCCTTCTTCATAATCATGAACATCTCCAAAAACATTGTAATAGCGTCAACACGCCTCCATCCTCACCCAAGGAAGGAGAGCTCCGACGATCCTTTAGTAACCACTACTTCTCATCAAGCAATAATAACAATAACTGTAATACTCTCCAAAACAAAAGACCCTTTCTACCTCCGCAAGTGGTGGATATGGATATAAATGAAAGCTTAAAAGTAAGAGGGTCGCAAAAATCCATATTTGCATGTACATAGATACATGTATATTCTTACAAACTCCCAACATTTTGACTCGATTACATCTTTGCGAACAGCTGCGTTGTGTACACTGTACAGTTGTAACTTGTAGTAGTCATCAAATAAGCTAAAAGTTTAATTACTCCCTTTCATTTGAAATTCAAAAAGTACGCTAAAAGTAGATTCATTAATCATTATTATAGATGCACCATAATGGCAACTCTATCGACAGCTGCTACTCTGCTTTAGATTAATTACATAATATGTACATTGTACGTGTCAAGTTAAAGTCTTCAGATCATAAAATCTACTCCTTATTCTTCAAACTATATGTAACATGTATATAGAGAGAGCTAGTGTTGGATTCGAGTATTAAGAATTGAGTTCGAGTAATTATATATTAAGTGGAGTCAAGATCAATTTTTTGAGCATTAAGTTCAGGCAAGGCATTATGCAAAGAAAATATTTTTGGATTTAATTGATAGAATATAAGTTGAAACATTAATTCAGGTTGACTACCTCAATAAATCAGACCAGGGGAGTCTGCAGGGGTTGGCTGGAGAGGCTAAAAGAATATTTTTTTAAATTATCGCTGTAGACTCCCCCTATATAATCCTGCGGACGCTCCTTCAGTCAATTATTAATCAAATATCGTCGAGAATTTTTGTTAATATTTATTTGCAAATTTATAAACATTTCAATGCATAAATAGGTTGACATGTATAGTCATTCATATATCAGTCGCATGATCACTATCAGTTGTACTTTTTATTTTCAATATAACCTGAATTTTTCAATTAGATTAATTTAAATATTAATATTTCGAGATTTGGTCATTCGAGTTCGATTTAATTACATTTTTCAAATAATATTTCAAGCTAGCTTAGGTTATTTTCAAAAATTGCCTACTTTAGTAAGGTTGAGTGATTTCCCCCCGAATTAGAGTAATACTCGAGTCCACAACTAATTACAGTAATTAAATATTATAGCTTACATCTCTGTACCTATACATCTGCATAATTTCCTAGTAAGCTATCGAATTAAGCTATGGCAATCAGAGAGTTGAGAATTCAACTTCATATTCATGGAAACATTAAATATATATAATATTTAATATATTCTAGATGATTCATTATAATTTTATTTTTACTTTTTGAGCAGGTCGAACGAAAACGGGCCCGAAACAGAGTTGCTGCCTCAAAATGTCGACTACGTAAACTCGAACGAATATCCGTTTTAGATCAACAGGCCTCACAATTAAGAGCTGATAATGATGAGCTTTCAAACCTCTCTACGAAATTAAAATCCGAGATTTATGCCCTAAAAGAAGAGTTAAACTGGCATATCAACAATGGTTGTAAAATTTGGTATTCTGAGCAAGGATACATGGATCAAAAATCAAGTCAAAGTAGTGGGAGTGCATCCTCATCACCATTATCTCATTATAGTACTAATCATATCAAACAAGAAGAAGCAGTTGCTTTTAGTCCAGAGAAGGAGTTTGTAAACTCATAATCTCTTATGAAGCAAAAAAACTTTTGTCGATTTTTTTTTTCAAATTGTGTGTAGCTTGTCACAAAATCATATGTGCAATGTGCAGAAGTCATCCTGGATTTATTTTCCTGCATTGGGAACATATATTTTTATACATATTTTTATATGAGCATTATTGTTAAAAAGTTATTATTTATTTATGATATATCAACAATTATTTTTTTAAATCAAATTTAATTCAGTTTCAATAGATATAATATATTGTGAACTATTATTGAAACTTTAAATAATATATTATTCATAGATCAAGCCAATTGGATGGTTTGAAAAGCTTTAAAAGTTACATTAAATCCATTTATAAAAAAAAGTGCATAAGGCCCCATCGTTTTATTTATTGTATCCCGCAACCTTTCCTCAGAAAAGAAAGAGAAAAGGCCCCAAGCCAATTGGTAGCAGTTAGCAAATTCTTTCTAACTATGGATTTTTTTTTGAACTAGTGGGACTGGCGAGTATTGCTTGAAGTTATTAGAATTCGATAAAAAGGTAAATAAGTATGGGTGTGCATTTCGGATAGCGCCACTACGATAAAGCGGGTGCGACATCAACTGAATTTAAACGATTTAAGGAGAGAAAATGAAGTACTTAGACTACAATAACCTTAAGTAGGGAAGGAGCAAGCTAAAAAATATATATTCTCCACAAGGTGCTAACATAAGTATAGATTGCTTGTGGGCCCAGGGTTTTCCTCTATGTCATAATGATAGTTACACAATCCAACAGCATTTTGGCCCACAAAGCCACATTTATTATTGTTATTTAAGCCGTAGAAAACAAAAATAACTATTAAAACTTTCAACCTTTGAGGGGTTGGCCTTTAAAAGTCTTTTCTAATAATGCTTTTAGAGTAAAACCCCGATTCAATGTCATATTTTGAAATGAAAGAACTATATAGATGAAAATCAAAGGAAATAACAAATTGATACAAACATTTCAGCATTTGAAAAATGAATTATTTATTACTTTATCTTGATAACATTTAATTAAACTTTATTTGTAATCGCTAATCACCAAAAACTCGAGGAAAATAAAGGATCTAACAGGCTAATATCTTGGTTTTTTTTTCTTCTGGTGCTTTATATCCTAGCTTAAGTAGACCTTACTAGACCTTACATTTCAATTATTTTTTAAATGTCTAAACCCCCCCCCCTGATTTTGGTCAATTAAGTTTATAATATTTAAATGAATTTTCATAAATTTTCAATAATATTTAAATGAATTTTCATAAATTTTCAATAATATTTAAATGAATTTTCATAAATTTGGTTAGGTTGTGTTGAATATGGATTACAATAATATTCCGGGGGAAAATGAATTTTTTATGATTTTTTAACTAATAATATACCTATCAATTAATCAATTATTTTGAATATGAAACATTTGTTATGTGATTTTAATCCCCTTACATCTAAATTATTAATAATATTAGTATCAATTTGTAATTTACTTTGATTTTCATCTATATAGTTCTGTCATGTTGAAATATGTAAGTAAATTGGAGTTAATTGTAGTCACTAAAAACTTGACTTAAAAAAGACTTTAAAGGCCAAAACCTTACAGGCTGGCAGTTTCTACGGTCATTTTCATGTTTTACGGCTTAAAAAACCATAATAAAAGCGGTTTACACCCTGTGGGCACTCCAATACCTTCATTTTGTTGCCTATTGTTATCAATATTCAGGGAGTTGTATTATTTTGTCGAAATACAGCGCTATCCTCTTTCGCCTTATTTACAAACTAATATAAGTAAACAGCCCTCATGCACTATTAACTTTAGTTCAAGGGAAATATTCTATATAGTTATATTTAAATATATATATTTTATATATTTTAAATATCAAAGAATTTCTTTCAGAAAGGGATGTTAATAAAAAGACAATTTTATCTATTAAAAAATTAACAATAGCACCAACCGTTTTATCTTTTTTACTCTTAAAAATGCAATTTCTCTATACGTTTTACCAATCCGTAAATATGGATATGTACTTCACTTTTCCGTTCTTTTATTAATATGACATACTAAACTTTAGCTACACATGCTCTGTCCTACATTTTTTTTTCTTATTTCAAATAGCCACACAGTTCTAAAATATGAAGGTCACATTCAAAAATGATCCCTTGACAGACATACATACAAACTTTGCTTTATTAATATAAGTAATTGTTGAGAATTGTTCCGAGCGTTACAAGAGTTCATTCAAAATCAATCAATTATTTGTTCAGAACAATGATTAGGGGAATGAAGCAGAAACATCCACAGCTGATAACAAAATACCGTGTAAATTTAAAGTGAAGACTGCATTTTTGGACTTTCTCCTTCAAGTAATTAAAGTCTTCATTTATGATTTAAAAGAATGATTTAAAACTCGCTCCTACAATATTTATCGATATAATATTTACTAGGTATATCAATAATTTATTCGTCAAATATGAGCACTGCCTTTTTTAATTTTGATTTATTTATCAGTGTCTATAAATATTAATGATATGGTTGAATCAATTTAGGTTGTGTTTACTATTAATCCTGTTTTATATTTATATAAATATGCACATAAATTAATGAAGAACTTGAGAATATATTATACAATCTTCAAGCTTCCGAATAATAAAGATACCTCTTTTTTGTACAATACAACAATTGACGAATTTATATAAGAAATATTTTTTCTTTTGAAATTGAGTATTTTTCTTAGCTATATGTTTGATAAAATGAAACTACATTTTTGAATTTTCTCCTTCAAAGAATCAAACCTCAAGATACATTAATAGTATGTATCTTCATTTAAAAAAGAAATATCCTGGAATAATATCACATTATTAGCCGTCATAAAATTATTTTATGCATAGCAAAAGAAAAGAACATTTTTATTTAATAGGCTGAAATAAGGTTTTCTTTTATTATTTTAAGAGCGCTATACTTGTTTTTCTATGAGTCATAATTGGCAAATCGTATCAAAGAAAAACCCGTGCTTCGAAGAAACCACTTTTTTCTTTAAGAGTAAATAATATAAAAGACGGTTTTATAACTTTCACTGAAATAAGTGGAATATAAAATATGAAAAATTAAGAGATAAAATCTGATTTTAATGAATAGTTATTCAATATCAATGATCAGCTTCGATTTATAATTTTGCCTACACCAGCGGTTTCTTGATGTAATAAGTATTTTTTGTACAGGTTAAGTAAGTATATTACCAAACACAATTCATAGCTGTTACTAAATCCTTAAAACATAAGTACTTCCAAGATCTAAAAATAAATTAATGAAAGAATTATAAATATCCTCAAAAAGTGCTTTCCCGTCCCCTCCCTCACATTGCATCACGGATATACTATTATAATTTATATTTAATAGTATATTAAATGAAGTTCGATGTCCGTCCTCTATAGAAGGTATAATATGAGGATATTTGCAGTCTTACCAAACGCTGAGAATTATAGTCATTTATTTTCAATGGATTTTATTGATTAATCAACATAGAATAAATAATGGATTTCTTATTATATCCTAAAAGAATGTAGTATTTGTATGTTACAGATCTTTTTGGGACTACTACTACTGAAAAAAGATCCAGAGTGAGAGTTTTATTGTTCCAGATGTTTGTTAAGTTATATGGTACTATTGAGCCGCCTGAGAGTTCTTTTTTCTCTATTTTCTGCTTTAGCCATTTTCTATGAACAGCCGGCCGATCACTATTTCAAATTCACAGCCTACACATCCCATCATCACAGAGCTAGCAGTAGTGTAAGGAGAAGTAACCCAATGGCGAAATGAGGAGCACGTGATCACTTTTTTTACAAGGTCGTGATCGTAACGATACATTTTTTGTTCGCTAGGGGCGTGGAGTATATAAAAATAGTACTGCATAACTAACTATGCAACCTTCTTGAACTTACCCTTTTAAATGAATAAGCAAGGTAAGTTCTACAAAGGGAAGGAAAAGTTGCGTAAGGCATAAGGGAAAATGATAACAAATGCTAGTGTGACGTCATCTGTGGTATAATAAAAGCGACACCTTGCGTGCTAAAAAAGGTAGCTCATCAGCCGTATATCTCCTGAAGCTAACAGGCGCCAAACGCCAACTTTGTTTTAAAGCTTTTTAGGAGAGAATAAAGAGAGAGAGAAAGAGAGAAGAAGAAGAGAGAAAAAAACCACCCAAAAAAATAATAGAAGTAAAAAAAGGGAAGAAAAAAAGAAGAAGAGGATTTGGTGTGTGAAATAAAGGATCTATTAATGTTATTTTGTGTTAATTACAATGGATGAATTTTGCCTGAAATTAAGGAGTGGAGATGCTAAGAAAAAACTGGATCTAGGATCTGATATCATCAATTATTTGGAGGATCCAGAAAATTCTATCGAGTGCGAAGACATTGGAGGTTTCATCGACTCTGTCACGTCATGGATGACCTCATCCAATTTCAAGGTCCTCTTTCAATCACTCCTTACTTTGACTCCACAATCACAATTCTCTTTCTTTCTACGATGGAGAATGAAGGAAGGAATGGGAAGAGTCCCTATGGATGGACGCAGCAACCCGTTTCCGTCCGTCCATTCATAGGAGCCGGGTCACGTCCTTCGCCGACTCGGATCCACTCATCTACATTCTCCATCCCAAATGGGGCCCGTCAATACAAAAGCTGACCAGAATAAATGTTACCTCAAAATTCTGTCGAGATTACATTTGTATTCTTCCACGAATTATCCTCCATTTCTATCAACAAAGTATTCCTTTTGACAGACCTAAGGCTGTCTTGCAAATTCCACTACTTCAAGTTGTCAATCTGTCTCCAAATTGATAGATTATAGTATTTTCAAAGGACAACTTCAGTCTCTTAAATCAAAAAAGATTCTAAACTGTTGCTAAAAGATTTGGTTATATCTAATCATACCGCAAATTTTAATAATAAGGCCCATTAATGGACTCAAATACGTCTATCAAACATTGACCACATATCGAGGGTTGAGGCCCAAATTATCGTAATTCAAATATTACAAATATTATTGTTATTACTATATTTCGCAATAGAAGTCAAATATTTAATGGTAATACTTGAAAGCAAAGAAATTTAGACTGTTGAAATAAATTTCTCAGATCTATTTGATTGTAAAAATTGGAAAACATCATTATTCATAATGAAAGAAAGGAGTTTCCATGTTTCATTCTCTAAAGTAAATGTTAGATTTACGACAATTTGTCTCTCACCCCAATAAACGAATTAAAAAAATTCTTTGGTATTTCCCTGTTTTTTGACGCACCACAAATCCTATTTTTTTGTTCCAACGTCCATTGTCAAATAACTCATCTTAATAAGATCATGTGAAATCTCTTATATAAATTAGTATATGTGTATACAATTTATAAATCATTTATGAGATTATTCCCTCATCTCTACTTAGATGCTATTTAATTAGAGCAAATTTGTTTGATTCCGACTAGCGTGACAATCCCTTCTTCTAACTGAAATACATATAATTATATCGACTGTAATGAATGTAAATGAAGTAATCAATGTTGATTTCCTCTGTCCAATATTGTTGTATGCAACGTTCTTTTTCTAGCTAACATTAGGGAGGAGATAAATTATTGGAAGCAAAATTCAAGTAAAAACTTACAAAAAACAGAGCATTTAAAATGACACAAGGGTTTGACATTCTTTCTTTTATCGTTTCTCAATAACTATGAAACAAGTTTTAAATTTCCCTTTATAAATTAATATTGGACTAGTTTAAGCCTGTATAACTTAAATTTCGCTTAATTGAGTAGTATCCTTTTAATAAGAAACCTGCTCCATGTACTTTTTTTTTTAATAATTGTTTTTATTTTGTGTAATAATGTATTTTTTTTACTTTCATTTTTGTGAAGGAGGAGTAAAAAAATAAATAAATAAATATTTGTAATCAAATCAACCAACGCTACTTCCGAAGTCTGTGTAGGTGTTCCTCTCATGAATTGTCTATGAGGGTAGATATATATATTTATTATAGAAAAAAGTACAACTTCATGGATAGTCTGCCTATTCAAAATACTGCTATGTTTATTTTTTTATGTCCTTTATATTTAATCATTTATTTTCCTTTAAAATACTTCAGGTTTCTCAAAATGGATTGGATATTATTACACATCTCGTAGAAAGATTAGGACAAGGATTCCGACTTTATATCAATACTCTAATAGGACCAGCTACAGATCGTCTTGGGGACAGTCGGGAGAGTGTAAGAGAAAAATCTGCCCTTTTATTCGTTAAGTTAATGGAAGAGACAGTCGAGCCTCAGATCCTACTTGAAAAATTAACGGGTGCTTACACGCATAAAAATGGAAAAGTGAGGGAGGAGATATTAAATCTTTTGATATCTACATTAAATAGGTATGAGCTATTCTCATCAAGTCTACAAATTTTAGAGATTAATTATTTTCAATCTTTTGTGATTATAGTCACAGTTCTCAAAGTTTGAAAATATCACATTTTCTTCCTTCAATTATATCTTTATTGGGTGACCCCACTGCGACTGTCCGTGATGCTGCTGTTGCTACTCTTGTTGAAATTTACAGACATATTGGTGAAAGAGTTCGTGTTGACTTGGAAAGAAAGCATAATATTGCACCCGCCAAGTAAGTATTGTACCAGTTACTTTATTCTATAACAAGGGCTTTTATGGGGTCAATGCATTTTGATGTATTGACCATAGTGAGAGATGGGAAAATTGTCTAAATCAAAAAGAAAAGATTATGTTGACTATTTTGATGTATGAATGGTATATCTACTTAAAAAGATTACCAAATATAGTATAGTACTCCTTAATCGCTATTACGTTTGAATTTTAAGAATAATTAATCAGAGCTAATAATATCTTGCAGATTACCTACATATACTTTTTTTCAAAGGTATGCTCAGGAAGATTTGGACAATTCTCACATCCCAAACCATAATACATTGAGTTTATAACTTTATTTATATTTTAAAAATAACAAATAATAATTTGCAGTTGATCTACTAAATTTATGATTTGAGGAAATAACTTAATTCATTTAAATTTCAGAATGGCTATTTTAACATCAAAATTTGACGCCGTTCGTGCTTCCGGTGAAATGATGCCTACTGCTGTCTTCACGTTAGGAACTACAGCTGACGGTAGGAAGTTTTATATTTTTTATAACAAGGAATCTATTTATAATTGTTTTTTAAATTGTCGTTTATTGTAATAATTACTATGTTTTACCAAAAAACTTATGTAAATATTCTTAGAGATAAACAGTTGACACACTATGCCTTCTTTTTTTTACGATACTTATTAAATCACATCGATGTTATGTAATTTAAAAGATAAATTGAAATATTTTTTTTGACTACTCAGAGTTGTCTGGATGTAGGTAGGTACTCTTATGTGATGCATACACTTGTATATATCATCCATCCCAAAGTCATTATTCATATATAGTAGGACTCTGTGTATGCCTTCACTAGAAATTAATTTTAAGTGTTTTATTTTCGTATCCTATTGATATTAGTCATTTCAAATTTTTGATTGTTGTCAAAAAAAAAAAAAAGTATTATAAGACATATACACAATTCCAATTGTCGTATCTATTTTGTTGTTGTTGTCTATATACACAAATTCAACACAATATGTAAAAAGCATTATCCTTGGGTACATCTTTTGCGGAAATACACACTAATAATAGAGTTATTTATTATAGTAGTAATAATAGAATTGCTTTTTTTTGATGATACTCTAAAAGTATTAATCATTTCCTCCGAGTAAAGTACATACATATTTGGGACTCACTATTATCTCACACTTAAAATAGTGTATTTCAATCCAATTTTAAGTATATACGTACTTAAACTGTCCCTCACATTTCCTTTTAAAAATCCTTATTGCAATTTAGTTTTGTTATTTTTTTGTTTAATAAAATAGCATAAATATATTATGTGGTGCATTAACACAAAAACAATCCAAGAAAAGTAGAAATATCCATTTTTTTTCTATCACTTATAGACTTTGTACTAAAATATGTTGGATGAGTTAAGACATGTAAGAATTTAAAATCTTTATTTGATAAAAGAGACTTATATATCCAAATATCCCTCCAATATGGCCCCTTTCAAATGCATAAAATCTATCAATTTCTCATTCTTATATTTTGAAGATCAACTTTGGTTACTTATTAATGCATTTTGTGCACACTCGAAGGGTTAAAAAGAATAATTTGTTGATAGAAATTGACAGTAATTTGTCAAATTATACAAATGTAATCCACACATCATTTTTGACAAAAATCATTCTAAATTGCTTTAGTGTTGATGAGCAACATATTTCGGTCAATTATGGGCATTATATTCATATGTATTGGATGAGTTGAGGAATTCTAGCTATAGTTGAGAACCTTTATTTGTTTTGTGTGGCTTAATTTGTCCCCAATCTTAAGCATCTCCAAAGGATTAGTCTTAATAATTTATTGATAGAGATTACTATAATACCAATATAATCAATCCTTTATTTTAGGAAAAATCATTATAGCTTGATTTTATGATGACGGCTCACATATGCATGTATGCATTTGGATTCATCAAATTGAACATTTTTTGTCTTCGTTCGCATATAGTAATGATGACTTACTGAAATAATGTTTAAGTATATTAAATAAAAAATATCATTTAAGTGGCTTTTTCGACATAATATATGTTTGTATAGTATGTCTTGGTTTTTTTTTTTTTTTCTCCCCAATATTTTGCCGTTTCTATTTAAATAAACATATTAAAAATAATCGTGAGATCCTAAAAGTTTTCAATATGGATTCATATACATTATACGTATAAATAATAAATTAATGATGCTTCAACGATGAATTAATATTCTATTGAAAATTGTGTGTTTTATTATGTGAAGTGAATGGTTATGAGTCACAGTAGGTACTATGATCTTCGAAAATTTAGTAACCAATCTTTTCACTTAGTCATGTATGTTCTTGTGATAAATTATATATGTATACCGGGTGTTGATAAAAAACTGACACACTTTATAATAGTGAAACATTTTTGTTACCTCTGGCTGAACATTTATTACCTCCTTAGGACTTGATATTTTGACATATAATAGAAATAACATAATACTCATATTTATTCAATAAAGACCTTCGAGAACGGCATCGGAGTGACATGTAATAATATAGTCTGACTCAAGTTTTGTCCATTTCTCTGTTCTTCAATCCTTGAGAATACTCAAATTTGGTGCACGTTTAGCACAGGACCTGACCTCAATATGATCTCATGTGTTGTAATCAAGAAGGTTGAGGCAGTGTCGCCGGACTATTGGCTCCTCACTTTTTGGGGCAAAGTGTATTATTTATCTAATAAAATGCAAGGTTGCGTGACTATGACGCTACCTTGATAATTTTGCTAATACATTCCGTGTGCTGTAGGGTTGAGGTTGGGTACGGGTGGAGGCCAAAAGTGCTTCTGCCTTATTAAAAAACTTTAGATTAAATGATTTTAAGAGTCTGACTACTCCAGTGATTCTTTTACCTCATAAGACGTTCTCTTGTTCGATTTATAGTTGAGCGAGATACGTTTAATTCCACCCAGTATGCCTGAGATCTTATTGCATATTTTGTTTGTCATCTCGAAAAAGTGCAGAGATATTTCCAAGTATTTTTTTAAAGGCAGAAACATAACTGATAACTTATTATTATTAACGAAACTTTTTGATTGCAATTCTTCATCATAAGGCGTGTACATCCTTTTAGTTGCTGTTATTGGCAACCTAAACATTGTTTTTATTTTATTTTTTAGAGCTGTTATTATTATTATTCTTTCATTCTTGAGGAGAGAAATTAAGTATAGATTGTAATCACTATTTTGCGTATGCTAATGAATGATGGAGAGTAACACTAGGATTTGTTGGGGAGTCATAAGTAGAGACGTGAAAATTATCCAAATCCTCATGAGCATATATTTAAAAAAAAAAAAAAAGTAAATATTGGTAATCTGCAAGATATTAGTGCTCTACTTTAAAAAATCAAACGTATTAGCCAATAAAGAACACCATACTTTATTTTGTGAAATTTTTCGGGGGATAAAGCGTCCATCAAAGTTGCCAAAATATACTTTTCTTTTTGATTTACACTCAGGAGGATTTAGGCAATTCCAAACTTTGGAGATTAGTATAATTAGCGACGGAATAATTCATTTCTTTGCCCTTGCTTGATACGGAGTGGGATACCACAGCTGTTCGCAGCTAATTTAATCAAATGCCATCTCAAACATTCCTCAAATTGTCGAGTTAATTTTCGTTTTGTTACATACCGAAAGTACTTACGATTTACAACTTTAATCATTATACCTCTGAAAAAAATCTATTCAAAAAAAGTGTGTCATAATTAAATTTACATACACCCCGTGTATTATGTTCATATATTTGATAAATATATGTAAACTTTGCCCCCTTCATCTTTCCTGAATAATTATTATTTAAAATAGAATTTGAATAAAAAAGAACATAGTCATTATACTCGATAAATTCTACACAGTATTTCTTTGTATTACTACAAAATATGTAATGTACCTTCTAAGAACAATTCCATGTTTTTACAGTCAACCATATTGATATTATTTAAATTTGCTTGAAGTCATTAGGTACCTATCCTCTCCAATGTGGTGGTACAATTTAATTTTAAAGCTGTTGAAGTGAGCAAATCAGTCCTTTGTTGATACTAAAAATATTATTTCCTTTTATGGGATGTGTTATTAGTCTTATGTAGTGCAATCTAATTTTCCTAATAAGTATACATACATAGATGAAATACTTTAACAATTAAATTGCTATTAAACCTAAAAGGGTTTAGATGGTGTGCAGTTGGGCATTTTATAAAAGGAATTATTTTATGTTATATCTACCTCTTACATAATAGTAATTACCGCATATTCAAATTATGTGTGCATATTTTAGCATGGAAAAGTATCTTCAGTTGTTAAGCTCATTGCTTAAATTATAATCATTGTGTTATTTTTAGAAAATATAGATCTCATATATTTAGTGTGTATTTACCATACATTGGCAACGCATATGGATCTACGGATTTTTGAGTTTAATACCATTAGGAGGTGGTATTGTAGTTAAATATATTTTATAAAGGATCATCCTTTTTTCATCTTTTGGATTAATATATATATATATATATATATTTAAATCCAGTCTTGCAATTTACGGTATTACCTTTTCTTTTTTGGAGAAAATAATTGTAGCGAATTCCTTTTATGTACTTATATGTATATTATATGGCTATCTATAAACATAGTTTAATTTGTTGTTTTACCACAATAATTGATTATAATAATTCAAGTTTTAGGTGGGAGTTAATATGGTATAACTATATATTTGAGTTAAAATAATAATATACACTAGAGGTAGTCTTTCGTTTACACACTTATAATAAAAATTAATGTGATTCATACGCATTAGCCACTTGATAGATGGTGCGAAAACAACAACTCTATAGCAATTTCCTAGGAAAAGGGAAATATTTTTTAAGGGGGGAGGATGATTATTACTATTTCTTTTCTCCGAATCGCAAATCGGGAGTGGTGTCAAATATGTATTCATATTA
Source organism: Lepeophtheirus salmonis (assembly GCF_016086655.4). NCBI lineage: Eukaryota > Metazoa > Arthropoda > Copepoda > Siphonostomatoida > Caligidae > Lepeophtheirus > Lepeophtheirus salmonis. The sequence goes on from NC_052135.2 coordinate 58,710,878, forward strand.
ATATATAGTTGTACATACATAAAATATTACATTGCAATTGTTACTATTTTGATTCTACCTATATACATAATTTGTTCCTTTATATGCTAAGCTGCTACATTACTATGCCACACCGTAGAATGAATAAATAAAAACCTTAAATGTTCTGTACAGATCTCACTATATTACTACTACTACTTGAATGGGTCATGACCTGTGTTAGGTCTGTCCTAGGACTGATGTCCTTATCAGTACCCCCTCACTTTTCAGTCTTTTTTTCTGTCCGATCTTTTTTACCTCTCAATGGTCCTAAGGACCGATCCATCGGCCCTTCAGTACTACGGTCTTAGCTTTCTTTATAGCTATTCTTCACTCATAGCTAGGATGGAATAATATAGGAACTAAAAAATAATTAATGATGACTAGAACGTATTATTATACGTTCTAGTCATACACTTCCTACTTTTAACTTCAGATATCTTGTCTCCTTGACAATTTAGTTATGAATTACCATGAAACTTCAGTTACTCAAATGATATAGTTAGTAGTAACTACGTAATTTTAGCTGATGTAGTTTCCATATAAGACCGATAAGGTCCGATCCTAAGAATTACCTATTTTTTTAGGACCGTAGTCTTTTTATTTTTTTAGACCGATCTAACACTATGTAGTCATGACCCAATTTTTCCCCTTACCAATTACCAATACTACATGTAGAATATATATGCCGGGTATGTAGCTGAAATCTGGACACTTATAAAAGAGGGGAATGGGAAAAATACCTCTGACAATCTGATTGTATTGACACCAAATTATCATTATTATAAGCTTCATTATCTAAAGTAAATATTTGAGTTACAACAATTTGCCTCTCAGCCCACGATACGATGTGTTGCATAAATCATATATGTACAACTCATATATAAGAAATTGAGAGAAAATCGGTCCATAGATTGATAGTGAAAAAATTGATTTATACATTGAGATCAAAAATATCGGTCCACGATTTGAAAACGATTAAATTTTGGTCTACGATCTGAGATTGTGGTCTAGACCGATATTTCGTTCCAAATCGGTCTAGAACAAACCGCATAAGACCGAAACAGGAAAAAAAATGTCTTGGAAGGAGTTTCAACACTAATGCATATATGTATACTTGAATGATCTTTGATTGGTTGTTACTACATACTTTACGCAATGTGTTTCTCATTTTTCTTTGTTGTAACAACTCACCATTTGAATTTATGACACAATGCTTTATTTTCAGAGTATTTTTTTTTTTTTTTACTTTTTGATTTTATAAAAGGAAGTAATTATAGTCCATTATTGTTGTTGTATGTACATTGAAATGTATGTGTGGATACGCGAATCTATGAAGTAGTTGTTCAATTATCTTGTATATGTTGTGTACAAGTTGGGATTTTGTGTAAGTTCCAGTCATTAAATTATTTATTCGGTTATAAGGGATTTTTTCTAGACCGATCCGGGCCAATATTTTAGCCCAGACTGCGAACTGAAATCGTGGACCAAAATTTCCTTTTCCTTAAATTTTTTTTCTTTTTTAAAAATAAATAATAAAGATTCCGGTCCAGACCGAACTTGGACTGAATTAGTTTGAGCCTTTCTAGGATATCCAGATTGAAATATAGTACAAGTAGGTACCTATTGTAATGAGTATAATGCAATTCTTTAAATAGATGTTCAATGGTATTAATTTTTTGATGAAAATTAGAAATTGATAGGTATTCTCTGCAATGGTAGCTTGGCTCGACTTTCACAGGAGGGGTATGTGTAAATGCTACTACCTCTAAACCAGTGGTTCTCAAACTTTTTAAAGTGCGTAACTCCTGAAAAAATATTAAATATTACCACCATTAACTGTGACCATGGAATTCCAGAGACTATGTTTAGAATTCCATGACTATGCATGATCTGAATTTGTGCTCTTTGCAATTTTTTGTATCTTTTTTCCTTCAATTTGCTCCCCCTTGAAATATTTATATTGGGGGTGGAGAGGTGTCGGTCCACTCATGGCTGCATTTTAGTATGAGTGGAGCCTGGGGTTAGAGAAATATGTGTGGTCCCAGAGAGAGAAATGTAACGTGTCTAAGTGAAGAAAATGGGGAAAGAAAAATGTGTTTCTCAGTTTGCTGTCTGAGGTAGGATGTCTATATTAGAATAATTATTACATATAAAAATTAAAGTTTAATCAAGTGGAATGGCCTAGAAAAATGCTCCCTAAAACATGCATTGTGTCTAACCTCCCTCTTCCAGACCGCCTCTGATTTTGGGGCACATTATATGATTCAAGTGTCACAGTCACAATTCTTGTAAAAAAATAAGTTATAATTAATACATCAAAATTAAATGATAGCATCAATGAAGAATATATAGTCTTAATTAAAATCACTCAAGTTGTAATTAAATAAGGTGTTGTTATAAGACGTGCAAATTGTAACTTGTATAATCTGCTTATTCAAGTTGCTTCTTGTACCTACACAATGTGTACCTTTAGACCTCTTCAAAATAAATAAAAATTCATCATACATATGCAATCTGAAATTATTCCTATTTTCCAAGGTCTAAAATAACTTAATATACAAGTTACATTGATTTTGGACTTTGCCTCAAGAAAGGCATCCTTAATTGTTCACTTTTTTCAAAAAAAGCTGTAAATTAGTACATTTTTTCACAAATATTACTACCATATTCTAGAAATGTTAATTAGCTTTCATATGGTACCACTCTCAATGTTAGAAAAACAACCTCTGGGAAGCTACAGGGAAAATAACGACATTATATCACGAATTTTGTAGTATTTTTGAAACGTCAGTAATGAACCATCATGGGTCTTCAACAATGGCGCCGGAATCATAGGGTGCAATGGTTTTTTACATTCAGGGGCCGGTACTCTTGAGGTAGGTCTAGCGGGGGTGCAATATCAAAATAATTGGTATTTTGGTTAATTTAGACTTAGTAAAATGTGAATACTATCATATTACATAAGTGTGACGTAAAAGGTTAAATTTGAAGAGGGATAATGTACTTACATAAACACAAAAAGTATATAAGTATAGATCTGAGATTGTCTTGGATAAGAATTCATTTCTATTACATATCTATACGTATATATACATAATGGTTGTACATACTTAGGTAGTAGGCATATCCATAGATGTACATATGTATTTACATACCTCTTTCATTCCTTAGATTGTTATTATTATTATGTATGTATGTATTTATTTTTTCCAAGTCAAAGGATAAGAATGTGCATAATTAAGAGTTACATAATATAACCCATCATTCATGTCAAGAGGAGGATGAGAGTGCAAATCCGGTTCAAAAGTAGAAGCACAAATACTAACCATATTTTTGTTAGTATTTAGTATGGATTAGCAATACAGTGAGGCTGTTTTTGAGCCCGTGGGATCCATATCTTTTGAATTATGTTAACCATCCATCAATCCAATTTATCCAATATGACTATCATAGAAAATTTGATAAAAACGCATTATATTTTATTATTTCTTGCTCTACTATATACTATTGTTGTCACGATGCTAATAATTTCGTATTGACTCCGGTACCAAGATTGGTATCGGTACTTTTCTGACTACATTTTCGGAGGAAAATGCAAAATATTTATCCGTTTTGGGATTGCTTACAGACGGGGGATATCGATCCGTTTCACCTAAAATGATATTTTTTAAACGGTTTCTAGAAGAATCCAAGAACACCATTTACGCTTAAAATAACTTGTACAAATTAAAAAGAGTTGATTTTTACCCGCTAAATAATTTATCATTCTCTAATATTAAGATTTCCATTATATACAGCATTCATCAAGATTCTTAACCCTCTCGGATAAAGCAGATTTCTTCCTCGTGGAACACAAAACTTTTTGAATCCGAATAAAATAAATAAAATATCGTTTTAAAATATTGCCTTGTGTACGGGACCTTAAAAAAACAGAAATGTCGGTTAAGTTGATTCATATGTACTTACGTCATTAGCAGGCCTTTAGTCTCGGGGTTTCACACCAAAATAGAGCTATCAAAAAAGGGGGGAGGAGAACCTTATGAGCGTGTAGAGGCCACTTTTGACACTCTTGACACTAGCAATAAAAGACTCCGACGCAAGAGTCTTTTTGATGAGTTCTTTTGAACTCTTTTTATTTTTTTCACACTTTTAGCCCCTCTATAGTGCTGATGCCAACCCCCTCAACTATACCTTTTGGTTGCATGCCGAGGTGAAGGCATGCATTATCCGTCATCCAAACGCCGAGGCCTGCTAGGGGGCTGCATTAATGATTAAGAAAGCTAAAACACAGATCCATATCTAGTATTTATTTTGTTGAACTACTATAGTTAATTAATATATTATTATGTTATATATGTTAAAGTTTAAAAGTGTTCAGATTTTAATGGACCACTCAAAACTGCCCGTAGATAACTCGCGTATTCTTAATATGTACGTCTTTGAATGAATTTGTTAATGGGTTACACTTATATAGTATTGAAGAGGGATGGAGTGGGGGAGAGGAGAACTAAGAAGGATTTGCTGCAGCGTCATTCCACGATTTTCTCTCGTTTATTTTTAACCTTTTAATGGCTTCCTCTACCCCTCAAAAAATATGTATGTATGAAACTATGTAATATGTGTGATGGAGAAGAAAAAATTGGCAGAATTTTACGCTCTTTTCTTTTATTATAATAACAATAATCTTACTGGGTGACGTGCACGCATTTTGGCTTTAGGGTTTTTTTTATTATTATTTCTTCACGTACCTTTATTTTTTCCGTTGGCTCTTCGTAGAGAGTGGTGTAAATTGTAGCTATTGACTTAGTAGTAGATTTGATATGGTGCGATTGTGAAGTGTGTTTTGTTGCGTGCTCTATCAATATTATATTATATTATACATATCATTCATCCTTATCATCAAATGGATGCTCAATCCTATTCATTTTGTTAAAGAGTGACTTTTAATGTCTGATATTATTAGTAGGGGCGTCCGCAGGATTATATTCTTTTGTTTTCGGGGGAGGCTTTGTTGTTACAATCCAAAAATTAAAGTTTTTGGATAAAAATTGAAACATTAAATTTCAAATGTTAAAAAAAAAAAAATTCAAATATTAAATATTTTTGAAAAAAGTTTACTACATGTATTAAATTTTTTCGAAAAATGTTTCAAATATTAAATTTTTGTGCAGAAATTTTTTAGATATTACATTTTTTCGAAAAAAAATTCAATAAATCCATATCTGTTCAAAAAAAAAAAAAAAATCGAAAAAAGTTTCAAAAAATACATATCAAATATTAATTTTCTTAGAGAAAAAGTTCATATAGTACATTTTTGGAGAAAAATGTCAAAAATCCATAGCTATTTACAGAAAATTAAACTTTTTGGAAAAAATTAAAAATTAAATTAAAATATTTAAAAAAAATAATTCAAATAATAAATTTTCTAGTAAAAAGTAAAGATTCCTTAATTTGGGGGACGCCCCTGATTAGTATGTTAATGTCTTCGTATGTGTCATAATTACTACTACAACAACTACTGTATGATGATGTGAAGGCTCTCTTTGCTATAGCATGCCTTCTTCGTCGGCATCGACTTCACTTTGTTCCTTGGATGTGAATGAATCTCTTTGGGATTCCGGACAGGAGTGGATCCTTATCTTTGATAAACTACTGAAACATCCGGGGGGCTCACCATGTAAAGGGTGTAAATGTGATCTCTGTTTAGTGAACCGAGGAGGATCTCCTCCCTCCGCTTCATCTTCCTTGCATCGATCCGCTCGCTCTCGCTCTGGCTCGGAAGGGAATTATCAATACTATTCATCCTTTTTCGACAATGAGGATTTCTTTTGTAAGGAGAAAGTCATTGGTTTATTATTTTCCTTCTCTTATTTTTTTTTCTTTTTGGAATTTGTGGAATTTATTTTACTTCATTTATTATTATTATTCTTATCGTTTTTATTTATTTCTGAACTGATGATGTATACCTACTACTTCTTTGAGGAATAGAAAGAGAGAAAGAGCATGATCAATTAGAAACGAGGAAATGCATTAATAATTCCCTCCTCATTCCTTGTTTGTCCTGTCATTTTAATATACATATAACATTAGATGGGTTTGTTCTTACACTTAAGTAGAATTTCGATCAGAGCTAGGGGATGCGAGCATAACCTATTTATGTTGCACATCTCGCAGTATAAGTTTGAAAAAAGGCAAAATTTGCTTATTTTGTCAATAGAGATTAAAATAAAGCATTCTTTGTAATTTTGTAGTAAATCATTTTTACTACATGTACCCGCAATTTATTTCATTAGAACTTTGCATATTCTAATAATCAACTTCAAAACAATTATCCATGTCAAAATAAAGGGCTTTCGTAATTTAAAATGTGTATTACCACTTTAGACATTTTCGTACTCCTAAAATTATATTTCTCATTGTATTTTATCTCCCCCAACAAGACAAATTTGCAATCAGAAAACCTCTTCATTTTGAGTGAGAGAGTTGCTTAGGTTTTGAGATTAATATATGCTAAGTTGAGTAAAAAGGGACCAGCATTTATTTTGATCCATCTTCCCTATCTGAAAATGTAAAAAAATATACGCGGATTTTCAACATTTGTAGGTCAATGAAATGTTGCATGAACTATTTTACCCCACTAGGGGTAATAGAAATTCGAAAAGAGTTCAACCCTATTCTAATACATATCCACTAACTGCATGTGCAATGTATTTTAACAAAATAATCGATTTTATTTGTAGATCGATAAGGAGGGGGGTCCTTACATTTCTTGTACTTTAACATATATGTTATATACTAAGTAAATGTGGATGTTGGGAGGTAGTTACGAAAGAAGCATTTATACTTTAAATGCTATCTATGTCAAACATCTTCTCGTGCTTCCTCGCGGAGAACGGGACATTATTATTATTTTTTATTATGTAAGCTATCAAAGATCATCTTTTCGGTTAATGAGTATCCACTGGAAGAAAAAAAGGAGACTTGGAAGAACGATACACTTTTATTAATTTTTTAAACTTTTTTTTAATATTCCCTTATAAATCAATCAGCTCCCGAATTTTTCGCCTTCTTTTCCCAAGTATTGGTAGTAAATTATCTCTTGTAGTTAAGCTGTGAACAATTCCCAAGAATTATTAGATAATAATACCATAGTTGAAAATAACTGACTAACTGATGTTGAGTCTTTTTTCTTTCTGTTTCGTTTGAGAAAGAAAGGTTGGGATATACATACAATGAAGGTAATTACGTGATCTGTCTTATTTTAAAATAGCAATAATAATAATAATTAGCGATAGTGATGATGAGACACAGTTGTTGTCACTGTTGAATCGAGAGTCTTCTTCTTCGACAAGTGTTATTAGATAATATTGTTTTTCTATTCCAGTTAATGATGAACGTGCCTTGTTTTCATTTATAGGTACATTTAATGCACATACATATCCCAAATAAAGAAGATCATCATCTTGATTGTCAGCTGCACTTTTTTATTATTATTATTCTAACTTATTTCTTCTTATTGTTAGTTAGTCTTCACTCTCCATAGTCAACATTTCTTATCTCTTTCAATATCTTTCTTCTTCTTTTTCCCCTCGTACACATTACATAAGTTAACATAGCAGCAGTCTCCTTAGACTGTGTGTTGTGTTTTGTTCGGACATGAAATACATTGATCCCTTGAAGGCATTTCATATCATCATCATCGTCGTCGTCGTCATGCAAGCCCAAGAGGAAGAAGGATTCCTCTTCTCTTTATATTTGTTCATCTAGATAATGAAGAAAAGAAGGGAATTTAATTACAGATTATTTACAAAGAATCGACGAAACATGTTCGTTCGTTCCTTGCTTCCTTCGTTCGTTTAAATAATATTTTAAGCATTTTAGGGTTCTTAAGGATGCTGTTGGCAGGAAAGGGAAGGAGGTGCGGCCCATATTTTTCTCCCCATGTGTACATAGTGTGTGTGTCTCTATTGTATGTTCGTACATTGTTTGTTGTCGCTGTTAAACTTATTATTACTTCTATAAAGTATAAAGATAAAACAACACGGTATTATCTCATGCGCCCCTTCATGCTTCTTCAGTATCTCATTATTATGAGAATCTGAAGGGGAAAAAAGAAGAAAAGGGCGATACAAAATGGAAGGGGAAAGGATACAAAATATATTCACAATTTGTTGTTATAGTTAGTTGATGTCGTTACCTTTATTGTATCACACAACCTTTCCTCCTAAAAGGAACAAGGAAAAAATGCTTTCAATCTGTTGGTAGTACAGAGTGAGGATACAAAACTTGCAGTAGAAAAGACGAAATTAGTAATTTTTAAGGAATTAAGAAAATATCCAATACTAATTTGTGATATTGTTAAATATTATATTTAGCTATATTTTATATACAATCATAAGTAATAATAGCCTACAGACGCCGATGAAGAGATTGACAGCTCTTGATGAAGGCCGTATCTATGGCATACTACGCTGTCATGATGACAGCGTGGAGTGAATCCAAATTTGGATGAAAGGTTGCGGCTTACATTTTTATCCAATTTGCTCCAAACTGTCCGGATGGGGGGGAGTTGAAGTTACGGCTGCAGGAGGGACATCAGTCAGCATATTGTTGCTACAGAAGTTTTGGTTCTGCTTGGCTGTAATGGACTATTTAATTTTCCAGGCAGTACGGATGGAGATGCCAAAGGTGCCTTCTTAGCACTGACACCGGCGCGAAAGAGATTTCATACGAGTTGCCTTTTTTGTTGTTGATCTGACATTGTAATTAAATGGTACTGCAATTTTTTAGAGTCCTACTCTGTAGTGGTTTGGCAACTCCTCTTAACTATGAAATTATTTTTTAATAATAATTAGGAATTGTTCACAGCTCAATATCTGAACTAATTCAACACATCTACGTTCAGGTCACTGAGAAGGGGGAAACAAAAAGCGAAAAACCAAGTTGGGAAACGCCTGAGAAGATGCATGATTTATGTGAAATCTTTTCTCCTCACGCAATATATCACTTTTATGATACCACAGATAGCTTCATTTTCTCTCATGTCGCATTGAAGTTTTTTCTTCCTGCAGCAAAATTCAATTAACGGGGGAATTCATGGAGGTTGCATAGTTAGTTATAGAGTAATATTAAAGGTTTACGTGATCAGCCAGATCTATTTGGGCAAATATGGATCACGTGATCCTTGTTTTGCCACAACAATATATAGAGTAAATTTATGTGTTGTATTAAGATATCGTCGAGATGTTTCATAGAGAGAGAGAGGTACAAAAATATAGTATTTGACGTATGTATGAGCTGGCTACAGAGGGGCCCTCCTTAGCATCTGCCAGTCACTCATGTTTGCACCATGAGGATGAATAATAATGATGGAAGGAAAGAAAGAAAGAAAGACGGAATAGAGAAAGATATCTGGAATGAAGTGATGTGCATTTATAACACAATCTTTTTAACCATAAATTTAAGTATAAAGAAACTTGCAGTCTCATTTGATCATTGTTACTACTTTCTTTGCTTGTTAGTTTCTTGAATAAGAAATAACTTAATAATAACTACTCACAATAGCTTTACTTTTCTTTTTTTGTTCATCTCTTTCACTGACTTATTTTTCATTATACATACACACATTGTGGAATAAGTCACTGCATGGTCCATGTACTTGATTTAAAAAAGTAAATTTAAAAACATTTTTAAAAGCGTGAAAAGATCACATGTTGGAAAGATACTGACATGTGTTTTGGTTCATTTAGTGTTTTTTTATTTTTTATTTTTTTTCCCTAAATAACCTTTGTAGTTTACATAATATAATATGAGGTTTCCTACTTTTTGGCCCCTTTTGAGAATGAAATGTCAAAACGCCAATATTGTGAGTGGAACCAAAATAGACTCCAAACAAACATACTAAGTATGTAGGTATTTTGTTTTTTCATTTTATTTTTTGTTTATAAAAAGGGAAAGAACCTCCGTCAGGAGGAGGGGAAGTGTGTTTGTATGGTTTTTTTGTTGTTTTAAAATGACAATAATATCTTATACTTGTTCTATGTAGTTTGTTATGTAGAAACGACGTCCTATTTAAAGATAAAATGTTTTACATATTTCATTTTAATATAAACATATATACTAATAACTTATCTTTTTTTAAATTGGTCGAAAAGTAAGCATATTTTTCCATTAAAAACTATGATGACCTTCTGAATGCTTTGCGATCTGGCGTTCATTTTCCCTAGCCTCATGTATGATGTTAACGACTGCACGGTATGCACAGACTTTGATCTTATGGCATCTGTGACCCCAAACAGATGCCATAATAAAATGACCAAAATCACTAAGTTGCTTGCCACAGGCGTAAGTTTGGTTATTTGAAAGCTAATTATTTTCTCTTTAAATTAATGATACTTATATTTGCATAAGATTGGGCTTTTTGTCTCCAGAAACCGGCGGCAGAGCGCTTTTGCTTGACGAATTTGATCTAACCTAGCTAGGTAATGTTGTTTTGTAATACGGCAAAATTTGTTTTTTATAGAGTATTTTGGGCCAATTTTTTGTGCGAGCTTTTTTCTATTTTCAATACTTCCACCCAAAATGTAAATTGTTGTAGAATCGGAATTATGGTGTACCCCGTCGATGAATGAAGACGTTTTATTCTTTTTGATTGGTCAGTACAATTTGGGGTTTACGGCCCGGTTCTTTTACGTATTTTTGGAAACAGTTCTAGGAATTACTTGTTTTTCTTTTGTTTTTAGCGGTTTGCAAACCGGTTCGGACCAGTGATCCGTGACATCACTAATATATATACATACATTCTTGCGGGATTGTGGCATGTTCCTTCATTGTTTGTGAGAGTATTTAATAGTCAAAACCATAAAGTTTCACAAGAAAATTCATTTAACAATAATAATTTTCTATAATTGATCAGGAAGTAAATATATAAATATGATTTATACGTCGTCCTTGTCTTAGGATGGTTTTAATTATCTTTAATCCTCAAGAACATCGTTGCAGTAGATGTAGTTGTGTTCTTGAGAGAGGGAGAAGGAGGAGGATGGAGGTCAATGGATTACGGGGGGGGGAGAAAATAACTTTAATCCCAATGAATATTATTGGGATTCATATAATATGTTAATACATACATATATAGATGTACTGCCATAAATGTATGAGTTTTTAATCATATACATATCTTCAAACTTAGATTGGATTATTACTAGTATCAATATATGTATATCTAAGTATGTATGTTAGGGTGACGCTCATTAACCAACTTATTGCCAACACTCTTAACCTTTTGTTGGTACTGTGTATGATCCTACTGAACTCATATGGGCAATTTCATTTAAATGTACTTCTATTAGCAGCGTACACAGAGCCCCCCCCAATTAAGGAGTTTTTTCTTTTTACTAGATTTTTTCCCTCCGTCATTCGGGCAAAATATGCAACAGAGCAAATAATTTAATATTTTAAACTTTTTATTATATTTTTTGGAAAGCTATGGACTTTTGAAATTTTTCTCCAAAAAATTTAAGATTTGAAATTTAATTTAAAAAAAAAATTCCTAAAAATTAATTGTTTTGCGAATAACAATGGATTATAAAAATATTTCAAAAAATTAAACATTTGAAATTTTATGTGAATAGATTTGGATTTTTGAATTTTCTGATGAATAGCTATGGATTGTTGATTATATATGATCCTATGGACGCCCCTGTAACACAAATCGAAACTTGGTGAAAATGAAATAAACCCCTCAAAATCACGCTTTTCTGTTTTTGAATGTGTTTGGATTTTTTTTTTTTTTTGATTAATATATATTTTAGATGGAAGTATAATGATTAGAAATTATAAATAACATTTTTTCGAAAAATTTCAATTTATTACCCAAAAATGGATGGGAGGAGTTTCTAGGCTGCACTATTTCAGTGGTGGATTTAAAATTTGTATATTTAAAATACAGTGTGCGTCACCGAAATCTGAACAAGTATAAAATGTTTGAAACGGAGAGTAAGGAGTAGGGTTACAAGATTGAATTTTCTACAGAGGTTTTATGATTTTATAAAAAAAAAATTACGAGTAAGATTTTATTTCTTTTGTTTTGATATAAATCATGGAACAAACAAAACGAAACAACATCCTAGTTTTGCTCCACGCGAGAATCAAGCCCAGGAACATGCTAACCAGTTGGGGTGCTCCCGCACCACTGTGCATGCAATTAGGGATAGATATGAGGCATCTAGGTCAACTTAAAGGCTTATAGTCCAAATTTTGGCTCGAGTGCAATTTATAGGATTTTGGGCCTGCATCCATGTGGTCCCCAACATCAACAGATCTGAATCCATATGGAGCGTTGTGGAGGTGGGAGCCTGTCAAACCTCCCACAGGAATGTTGATGACTGTAAGGCTTCTATCATTTCAACCTGGGATGAGTGCTACATCAAGAAGACTTGCTTTGTCTTTAGGACCCATTTGGAGGCTGTTATTGGATCTAACGGGAATCATATTGAATATAAGATAACTTAATTAAATGATGGTTTATTAATAAAAAATTCAAGTTTATATCTCTTATTTTTTTTTTTTTTGAGACATATTATCAAATATTGTTGTACTAATATTTTATTCAGATTTCGGTTACGGACACTGTATATCTAGTTTAAAAAAACAACTATTTAGACATATTCAAAGACTCAGAAATTTAATATTTATAGTTTTTGTTACTTCTTACAAAAGTTCATGATCCTTGCTCTCAAGGTAGATGTTAAAATATTTCAATACAATTGTACAGATGTGCTTATCAGGACCATATGCAACAGCAAGCAAGAACATGCAAGATAACTTGTTTGGACAAAGTTGGAGCATCCGCCTCACCCTAATGTAGGTATGTACCTACATCCATCCATACATCGAATCAATATGATCTTATTATTTCAAAAGGTACATACATATATCAAATATGTATGCATGAATATGTATATATACATATAAATATATCTAAGGTCTTGTAAAAAGATAATTGATAGCTAGTCTACATGGCCTATGCTGCTATTAACTTCTTTTCTTCTTATTCTTTCTCTTCTTTCCAAAAATATTCATTATTATCGCTTGTTGTACAAACCTATTCTACGACGACTACTCTATATACTATAATTACTATATATATTAGTGTTGGATTCGATTTATATGTAAGAATTCTATGTTTGTCGTGTTTTTTGTTATATATGAATGTTCGGTCGAGTTCGATTTTTGAGAATTTCCTCATATTTAATGTAGATTCTCCATTTTATTTCAACACCAACTCTTCTTTTAATAAGAAAGTAACGTTGTAATTAGTTTGTGGAATGGTTATAAGAATATGAAATGTTCGCTTGCCTTAATAAAATTAAATGTCAAAATCTTGGATTATTTTTTTTTCAATTTAAAGTTATTTTTTCAAATTTTAAATCTTTCACCATTTTTCTTAAAAAAAGCTAATTTGCTCAAATTTAGTCTCATCCAACAAGTCTCATAATTTGCCCCCGTTTGAAAATACATTCCGGCGTCGTTTGTTTCGAGTTTTGATTATAATTCGAGTTCAAGGAAAGTAAAATTTGTCAACAACAACAAGAATATTTTGTGGAAGCTGTCGACTTTAACAAGGAATAATACATGGAACTCTTCCTTTCTTGGGCCTTAGTTGGTCAAACTCATGGATATTTTTTAAAATAGAATAGTATTGAAATTATAGAGGGAAATGAATTATAGCAATCGTCTAATAAATGACTTTAAGTATAGAAATACTTGTTTTATCTCATCAGAATAATAATTAATAACAAAACATCTTTTAATTCCCTTAATCATCCATTATGGAATTCTTTTAATTCCATTTTCTCTTCTATTTCAACCAATAGAACCAAAATCGAAGACGTGTAAAAAAAAAAAAAGAAGAACGTGTCTTCCAATTATAAGAGTATATCTTGGCATTAGTAAGGTCAATGTGTTGTTTTTGAGCTCAAGTTATTCTCGAATCTAACACTAATTATCTTTATAATATAATATATATTTAAATCCACCATTAGTTTTCCCACTTAATTGAGCATCATTCATGAACAATAGTTTTAAATACTTCTTTCCTATATAGGCACCTTTAATTTGTATGGTTGACTCAGTGTTGTTGTTGTTGGAGAATAATAATAATATTCTTGAAAATCAGCATGGAAAAAGTAGGCGCTTGAGAGCCAACTAAATCAAACAATCTTTTATGACGTAATTTTAAATGAGCATTACTCTGCAAATTTCAAACACATGAGATATTTAACAAATAATTTTAGGTATCACAATTCGTAAATGTATCAAATGCAATCTGTAAGATTAATCATTTAGACGAAATCTGTAGAGGAGTTAGTGTTTTTAAATTGGAGGGTCACAACATACATAAATGACGTAGAAACTGTTAGAGGGATTTTCTAACAGACTGGATTTACCATTCCAATTTTTTATCTAATCAAAAACGACATTAGTCATTCCTAAATCCTAATCATAAATCATTTATTTAACTATGATAGGGATGGACATTTTGTAGTGCGTGAGGAGTAGGTGTGTGCAAGACTAAATATGCTATGCAGTTACTAATTAATATCGTTGTTAACATTAGCACTCTTCTGAAAATTAAATATTTTAGAAAAAAGATTGAAAAATGAAATTTAACTTTCTAGTAAAAAACAAAAATACCTTAATTTGGAGGGAGGCTACAGCCTCTCCAGACCATACCCTGCAGACGCCCCTGATCGTCCATAACACAAAATATCACATGCGTCGATATGTCAACGATTTTTATAATAGCCTAGCAGGCGCCTTTATCTAAGGATGGGGAATGGACGCCTTTCAATATTAGTAGATATGATTCAAAGGATTATTATTTAAATATATTGTCATGATCATCTGTTTTTGTTTCTTCTTCTTCGTCTTCTAGCTGAACAATTTATAACATCTTTTATCTGATGCCATAAGAATATTTAATATCATGATTATTATTTCCTAAGTCACGAGTTATAATAATAATAATAACGGTCGTGGCCTCTTAGGTGTGCACGCTCATTATTGTGATAATGTTGCAATAATACCCTTCTCTTTTTCTTTTTTTTCTCTTTCATTCCGTTAGCACGTCTGCTGCTGTTCCTTCTCTTTCTATGAATGATGGGGGTTGCAGTAGTAGCAAAGACATACATTTACTTATTGTTAATTATTCATTCACTCAAGTGATCTTTCACTTACAAGTATAACAAGGTTTTTGAATAATGAGGAAGGAGAAGATCCTTTTGATTTAAAACCTTGTTTATCATCATCTTGGCGGGTAACTTCCGTCTGTTCAAGTATTATACATACTATTATGTAGGGGAGACTGAGTACAGTTCTTTTGAGGAAAAAAAAATTAAATATCAAATTGTATATTTGAAATTTAAAAAAAAAAAAAAAAAAAAATTTGAAATTTAATTTTTGGATTTTTTTTTGCAAAAAAATCCAAAAAATATAATTCTGTGAATCCCCCGATCGGAAAATGGTATTTTTTAACCATTATTTAAATATAAAAGAATCGGAATGGGCATATTTTTTTGGAATAGTCCCATCACTAGATATTATATACAAAGTAGTTTTTTTATTTATTAGGAGCATTACTTTTGTAATGATGCAGTGAATTTGTCAATGTTTTTCCTGTGATTGATATCGTTTGAATTATTAATGATTTTTGCTATCAGTTAATATAATTTTTTTCAAAATCCAAAACTCACTCTGATGAGAAATTTAAGAAATATATACACTCAGTATAAAGGAGACAGTTACAAGTCCTATGATTTTCATCGCATCGGTTATTTTTTATTGTTATTTTATATAATTACATTTAGCATCAAACATGTCTTAGAGTCAACGCAGAGCCTTGAAGAGTTTTTTGAGAGTAAATTTATTCGATCTATAATATAAATCTTATTATATCTTATTCTACTAAATTAAATATTCGACATAATGAAAAATATTATTATTATTATATGAAATTTTAACTGAAAACTCAAATTCAATTTTTTTTAAACAGTTGCAACGAAGGATGCCAATCATATTTTATAATATCCCTAGATTTCCTCCCATAATCCAAAGAATCCGCACTGAAATCACAAAAAAAAATAAAAAAATAGTTAACATAATATCAATAGACTCACCTTGAATCCGTTATATTTCATATTCTTCTTCACTTTCAATCATATCTACTTATACGTGTATATAATCATTTTCTGTATGCATTTTAAGCCTATCCTTGTGTTGTTGCTGAAGATTCTCCTGTGTGAGTTTCGTTGTGAAGGCTATATGAAGCTGCTGGTATTTCAAACACATTCACCGTTCTTTCTAATATATTATTTAGCCGCAGTTAAAATGAGACAAGACGAGAACGAGTTGAAAATGACTAAAAGAGTAGTAAACTCTTAACGCTTTTGATAAACACAGTTTGAAGATATAATTAATATAATCAATTATTGATGCATGTATAAAATCCAACATTTTGATTCGTAACGTCAAGATCTTGAGTAATCCTAAGGAGAGTGGTATCTTTGGTTGCAACCTTCCCTGGCTACGGGGCTTTTGCAACTTTTGAAGAATCGCATTCCAAAAGCAATTTGTATGAAGGCTATGTTAAAATTTGGCGAGTCAAACCTACTCGTAGTAATTGAACCGAAATTAGAGTTGGATCGGTCCTATAACTGATTGCCTAATCTGTCTTTTTAAATCTGTTCGATCTTTCTTACCATTCAACGGTCCTAAGGACCAATGCATTGGTCTTTCAGTCATACGATCCTAGCTATCATTACTCATAGCCAGGATTAAATAATAATAAATGATAGCTAGAATGTATAATAATAAGTTCTAACCACGCATCTTCTACATTAAATTTCAGCTATCATCAGCTCTAAGGACCGATACATCGGTCCTTCGGTCCTAGCTATCTTTAACTAATAATATGCTATAGTCACATACCTACTTTTTTATACTTCAGGTATCTTGCCTCTTTAAAGAGGTTATGTTGTACAGCTGAAAGGAGATAGCCAGTGTCTACGTCATTTCATTTGTTGTAGTTATCATAAAATACCCTTAACAACCTGTACTAGGATTGACAAGTTTTATTAAGACCGAACTGATAGAGCTGCAGTCTTTTTTTATTTTTCTAGACCGATCCAACACTAGTCCAAGTAGAAAAAGTGTTGCAACGATCCCGGTCTCCCTTACTATTATTCAATGTATATTTTGTGTATGCTTTCAATTCAAATTGTCCATTTAGTAAAGAAGAAAAAAAAAAGAATTCTCATGGTTCTTTAAGTATTTTGTGGTTGTAGTAACTTTTAGGAATATTCGACGTACATATATATATAACTAGAATAGAGGCCATTATTCAAACATCAATCTTGTTGCTAAAGAAGTGGAAAATATAACTGAGTAGTTATTGTTATTGCTAAGTACATATTATTATACTATGTATTTCTCATTTATTTCCTTACTTCCCTTTCGAAATGTCATAGCAATCACAGGATAGAACTATTAATAGACGTTCTTTATTAATAATGATATGCATAGTTTGCTTATTTTTGCTATTATTAGTATTACTACCATTATTGCTGTTGCTTCAAGGGTGTGGGTGGGATCGTTAGTGGTGGTACTGGGGGAGGGGGAAAAAAAAGAAAATAATTAACTTAATGTATTCATATTGACGTTATGATGACAATACGGTGGTCATTATGTATAGTTACTTAGGGTTGTAAATCCTAAGCATTTTGGGTATGAAAAAGAAATCGAAAAAGGACATGGTAAACCTGACAATTTGTAAGAGGTTTGAAAGGAGAGCAGCTCAACTGTCATAAATTTTAGCTGTAAGCAGCTGTGAAATGAAGAAAATAAGCTTGATTTCCAGTCCATATCAAGCAATGGCATAGGCAGTAATTACTCTGTTGTCAATCATCAATTCTACCCTTGTAGATGATTGTTCTTTGTTGGACTCGCAGTGGAATTGAGGATCGTGAACGGAGTATTCCTGTCTATATCTTTACTTGATCCGGATTTGTGTTTGTGTCCTTGTTCCCATGGCTGCTCGCAGCTAATCTAATGAAACGTCATGACAACAAAGCGGCTCTCCTTCTAAACATTCTTCAAATTGTCAGGATTACCGAGGAAACTAATTGGACAATATGCTTGGGAGAAATTATTCTCTTGAACTCAATATGTGAGGGGTTGTGTCTCGATCGTTCATAGAGAAAGAAACATGTATGTGAACTTCTAAGACCATTCCTAGATCAGATGGATTAATTATAGTAATACCATAATGTTTACTTATACTTTATCAGTGAAACTCCATCTCTGAGATCAATTAAAGGAACATCAAAAGTAAAAATAAATTTTAGTAATCATTTTTGTGTTTTTTTTTTAAACATACCGGCCATTCATATTTTTTACAACTCTGAAAATATATATGAAGTTGAAAATTATTAGAAATCTCAGGGAGTTTTTCTAAAGTCACTCTCCTTCTTTTTTATTTCATATCCTCCCTTTTTTTTTTTTTTTAAATATGGCGTACTGAGCTTAAAGGCACGGCCGTTGCTAGATTATTATTTCTTAGATCAAGTGGTCACTCTATTTTAAGAGATTAAGCACACACTCTTCAATGAGGTATCGACAAACAGTCACACTTTGCTTTATTAATATAAAAGATTAATAAATTTATAGTCCGCATGCATTCAAATCGACACAACACTAGTTTATTATATATTTACATGACTAATAAAATATGTAGCAATGTTTTCTCCTAGCTTTTTCAAATAAGTCACCTTATTTATATTGTATGCATAAAATATATTTTAATTTTTTTAAATAAAAAAACAACGACATACATAGAGTCGAGTAATAATAATGACTTGGTGATTATTCAGGGCGTTTCTTATAGACTATATAAGTACATATCCGTCCGTCGTCATTGGGGGAACTCCTCCATCACCATGAAAACAAAATAACTATACGATTATAGTAGCAAATGTTACTACTTTGCTACTTACTATGTGCTAAATGTATTATTACTACCCTTGAAGCCTATTTAGTTATGAGGGGGAGGAAGGATAAATGCCAATTATGGGCATTATTTATAGGTACGTTGTTGCTTGTATGCTGTTGTTACACTCATTCTATCCATCCATATATAATTTTTTATCACATAATATGTAGACGCCTCCACTACTGTTGAGACTGGGTTCGCCATTAGGGGATTTCTTCTTTACAGATTTGAACTGATATTTCGATCCAGACCAAAATGTCCGTTTTCAAAACGTAGAACGATTTTTTATGTCTCAATATATTGGAACGTTTTTCTCCCCTATCCTGATTTATGAGTTCTACAGATATGATTCATGTCAACACAATTCACAACATATGTTCACAATTCTGTAACACAATTTACATCATCAACAATTTATCTATATAATTTGTCTAAAGCAAATTTTTATTGCGAGCAATCTACAGCGAACTTCTTGGATTAACTAAATTAGTTTGGTCCACTAAATGTCAATATGGTCTCATAACAGTCGGGGGTTTTTTATACCGAAAACTTAAATTAGACTTTACATACATAGATATTAGTGTTGAAACTTGATCCGGACAAGATTTTCCTCTCGGATCGGTCTTAAGTAAATTGAAAATAGAAATTATAGACCCAATAATGAAATTTTAAATGGTTTCCAGCTGACAAAAAAAAAATAGTAATTTTTATTATTATTGATGCTAAGTCGTATTGTGTCGACCGAATTTTACTTCGAAACCCATCTCGACCGAACTAGGGTCAAACTAGTTCGATTTTACTATAATTATAACTGTCTCAGACGAGTCTAGTATATCCAGACCATACTCCCCAACCTGGATATTACTATTTACCAAAATTAGTATCGGCCTTTTGATAATTTTCCGATCTAAAATACTGAACAAAAATGTATTTAATGACAATTAATATGTCCTAACTAGGGCGTCTACATGATTTTTGTTTGGGATGGTGGGGAGGTTAGATCAGAAATGACATTATAAAAGATAATTTTCATTCATACTTTCTTTTATGAAGCACACTTTTCTAGCTCAGAAATGGGGGAGGGTTACGTCATCGATATGTTTATTTTTTTTAATGACGTACTGCCACAGTTCCAGTATCAATTTAGTATAGTATTGCTTTAAATGCATCAGTGCTCCAGTATTACTATAGTACTGGTACACCCGAACAATACTTTCATTGTATATATATATATATATACTTCCTTTAGGCCTTTATCTCCTTTTGTTTATTTCATTTTCTAGTAGAGGCACCTCCTTGCCGCACTTTTCATAAATAGATCATCTCCTACATAAATATTAGTGTTGAGAGAGGGTCCAAAACATTTTTTCTAGACCGATTTTGAGGGTTATTTCTTTTACCTTACCACCATTTACGACCAAAATTTAATTGTTATCAAATTGTGGACCATTTTTTTCATTCTCAATCTATGGTCTAATTTTTCCACACTCATGATTAAAGAGTTGTACAAATATGGTTCATGCAACACTTCATATGACGTTATTGTAGGTCGCTGTTCACAATTTTGAAACACAACTGACTTCATAAACCATTAAATCAATAGAATCTGTCAATATTAAAATTGTAAATAAAACCAATCCAAACAGAATTATTCTTTGAGACCGTTTCAGCGTGAATTATTTCGATCTACTAAGAATCATAACGGTCTTGGATCGAAACTCATCACTAATAAATATGTATGTAGTTAATGTTATTATGATAGTAACAGCATCATACAACTGTTATTAAAAGTGAGGAAGAGAGGTTGTTGTTCCCTTTTGTTGAAACATAGCGTACACTTCTTGATGATGATGGAATACATTCTACACTATTATTTTTATCTCTAATAAATAATTAAATGTTTCATTATCATGATTAATATTAATGATACAAAAGGAAGAGGAGAGATCCATCTAAATATGTCTATACATACATATGTATCTATATGGTGCTTACAACTCTATGATGAAAAATCAAACCTCCATTCTTTTACAATTCTACTACAATATAAACAAATCAAATGAATATGAACCCTATCAACTATTCATATTTTCTATTTATGTGACTACATATATCTATGTGTAACGATCATACAAAGAAACAAACAAAAATGATTGTATAAAGTTTATCTCCTATGATTGTCATTAAATTGATCACTTTTTCTTAACTTAAATAGTATGAGAAAGTTTATTTTAAGTATGCATTAAAGGTCCGGATCTTTAGACGTCAAGTACATTTCGGGTACACCAACATTATTTGAGTACTTTTCGGGTACCCGAACATTCAGATCCTGAGTCAAAACCAAAATTAGACGAATACTTGTTCCAAATTTTATGAACATTTAACCCAAAGTTCGGACCTAAATAAAATAGGATACGGATTAAGGTTACATTTCTACTGATTACGGATGCTGAAACAATTTTATTACTAATAGAACAGACATAATTATTATTAGAGTTATTGTTATAATAGCATTGGAATAACTAGAATAGGCACTCGGTGGAGTGCAAAACCTCCCTCTAAAATCAAAATGAGTAGTGCGAAAGTTATGGTCGGTTATGTATTTTGTTTATTTTTTGTGTTACCTTGGCTTCTCAAAATTTAATGGCCTCTTACTGTGACCATATATAATTTTCGTACCAAGTTTGATCGGATGCTACGTTTGATATAGATGATATCTTTTTTTTTTTTTTAAAGGATTAAGTTTTAAGCAATTAAAGCTTTTTAAGATTAAAGCAATCCCTCCAAAAAAATTCAAGGTCCATAAAAGTTCGAGTATCCGAAGCCGGTTCGGGTTGTCATATCCTTATTCCTTTGTATCTACAGTTTATAGCCAATACTTTTCAGTATGCTCCTGATGAATTAAATCAAACTATATGCTATTCTTTATTTATCTTAATAATTCCTTTTTCGAATTAATTATTATATTTATTTACTTATTTTTAATCCGGGTTTAGTGAATTTAATTAAACTTCTAGCTTTAAAGTTATTCCTTTCATTTTTATTGTCTTTTGTATAATTATACAGTATTATACAGATTCATATTTATGAGTGCAAAATCGATTGAATAATTTAAAAAAATGGTACAAAATTAACATAACGATGTAATAAAATATGTTTGATTTTTTGGGTTTTTTTAATACCCAGTGCACTACTAGCCTTTTTATAAAAGGATGTTCATTAAGGGAGAGTAAAAATATAAACGTCAGGAAAAGTTGAGAAACTTACCATTTTAACGAGGAGTTTAAGAGCCGACCTAACCTAGGCCACCACCTACAAACGTCACTCAACTTTTGGGACAGCAATATTTTTTCACTATTATAATCGATTGAGAGGGTGATAAGAGAATGAAAAATAAAAACATTAATTTTTAAGTACACAATCAGAGCCTCCCTAATGTATATATGTATATAATATTATTATTATTCATGACTCGGTGAGAAAATCCTTTTATTTTTTCAACTACAAGACCAAGGAACAACGCAACGCCCCCTTTCTTTTTACCTTTACCACCACCACCTTTCGATCATATGACCCATGTGGGTCCCTCATGCACTTGCTTATTTGTTTATTATTTTACACAGAGAAGAAGGGAGGGAAAGAAGGCCTCTACAAATTCGTATAATATATATATATTATATAGGGGATTGATTTCCTTTTGTTGTTTTTATTAAGTAAGTCCTCGTGGCATATTGTTGTATTATATATTATAGCAATTACACTAAAGGAGGGAGGGTGAAGAGAAATGATTTCATGTCCAAATCGTATAAATATATGTTAGGGTTGAGACTTGGTCCAAGATCCATTTTTTTTTTTTTTCTCAATTCAGTATTATGTGATTTTTTTCTGGAAGGATCTGGCTCGAAATATCAGTTCAGATCAGTGTTAAATACATGTTGTTTCGTCAAATTTTGTTATATTAAATGTTGCACCGTCTTCGTCACGTTTAGTCTCTTTCTATCGTCAAGAAAATAAAATATTTCTTTAAGCCAGAATTTTTTTCCTTACGTTTCGTTTTCTTATCGTCATACAAAAAAAAACAACCTTATTTAATAAATACATTTTGTTCAGTCATAGCCGACGAAATTAACACTGGTCCATACCGAGTTTTAAAACCGTGGACCAAAATTTCCTTTTCTATTAATTAGTGGGATTTTTTTTACAGATTTTACTACAACGCCGGTCAAGACATAAGTCTGTTATACATTACCAGACCAAAACTTAACACTAATAAATATATATACCTAGGTATACATATTAAGTACCTAGTATCTAATTAGAACTTATTTACAAATTTCAAACTCTGTCTATGACAAATATGTATATTATACTATTCAAAAATATTATGTGTATTTCACATAACGTCACCCCTAAGACGCGACGTTCATGAAGAAGAGTTTCTCCGTCCATTCTTTATTTTCTTTATATGTATGTACTATCATAATATATTATAAAAAATGACATTCATCACTTTTTGTAGACAATAATAATAACTTGCCTCTTTTATACCTGGATCATACAAAATGGAATAAAGAAATACGTTTATTCATTCCATTATGAATGTATATTAAGCAGTTGGAATAATTAAATATACATCATGATGATGATGAGTGAGTGATCTTCTTTTCCTCCTTAGATTTTATACATACTTAGCTATAATAATGATTATGCTTAGGCATGCATAGAGCTTTTGTTTTGTTTTAATTGCTAAATGAAAAAAAAATTCATATACCTAGATCCATAATGTGTAATAGTATTGACTCCTTGTTTGTTGTTGCTTGATGCACAGTGCTGTAACAAATATGACCTGGCGATTTGTAAAAGTTAAAAGAAAACGCAAATGGCAATCCTTACAATATGAAAAATCTTGGGGAGAATAGCAGCTTAGCTGTCATGACGTTTTATTAGATATGCACCACCAAGTAGTCTTAAGAGGAAGGAAATAAACACAAATCCCACTCTGTATCTAACAAGGGCACAGGCAGGAAGGAATTACTTCAATGGCAATTCTCAATTGTACTCTGAGTCCAACAAGGACTTCTTGCACTTATTACTCCTGTTGAGCAAACCCTTATTGTTAATATCCATCTTTAAATAATAATGATAATAGCTTTGGTAAATACAAAATCATGTGCAGGTTCCAAATATAATAAGTCACTCCAGGTTTCTAGCGCATATTTTATACGGTGTCAGAGAAAAAGTTTTACTCACCACAGGCAACCTCCCCTTGCCCTGTGACATCCTTTATCATTACGAATTGAAAATCACTGCTCTTGCCTTTTCTTATGCTTATTCTTCAATCCAAGAGTCTGTTCAAATATGAATATTACATCATTTCCAATAGATAACGGAGTAGTGATTAATACTCATTCAATTCGAGTCGCTGTCGTATTTGCTTATTTTTCTTTGATCTTAATATATATATTATATTGGCGATTCTTATTATATTAGCCTAAAATAATTGTCCCATTTTTTCCCATAAATCATTTTATATATCTCTATTAAAATATATAAGTATATATTAGTGTTGGGGTTCGGTCTGAAAATCCTAGACCCGTCTGAGACATTTATGATTTTTAGTAGACTAAACTAATTTGGGCTGGATGTAATCACGTTATTACCTTGATTGTATCACAGGCAGTCTTTCCTCTGAAAAGAAACATAATTATTTTTCAATAAATGTTTAGGTTTGTTCACAGCTGCTTCAAAAGAGCTCTTTCTAATTCAACCAATCAACGCTCAGGAATTTTATGCACAAGAGTACAAAATTAGCAACACCTGACAATAAAATGCACTGTATCCCTGTTAGATCGGTACTAAAAAAATTGTTCTAGATCGCTTTCATTTAAAATTCTATCTGGGCCCATTCTTTATAATTATTGTTGATGACATCTTGCGTGGTTTAAAATTGTGAAATTTATTAAAATGACGTTATTATAAGCTTAAGATGTTGCATTAAAAAAATTTGCACAAATAATACATCCAGAGTGAGTTGATGATTGATCCACAGAATGAGACTGAAAAATGGTCAACGATTTGAAAACGTTTATATTTCAGTCTACGGTCTGGATCGAAATATCCATCCAAATCGGGGAAAATTTTGGTCTAGGACCGAGTCTTAACATTAGTACTAATATATACACATTGTACATACGTATCTTTTAAATATACATATGTATATCTGTACATTATACTGCCCCGTTTTGTGGGCTAATACCCCCCCCCTCTGCACAAAACCATTTTCTTAACAATAAAGAAAACTAACTGGAAAAGTTAAAGTCCATTTTAATTTGGAAAAAAATGGGATCAATAAAAAGGTACAATATTTTTTAATTACTGATAAATCCACAATTACTATTAAATATAAAAAGTACAATTTTTGACTCATAGCATAATCAGATTTGGGACAGTGGTACAAGCAAGAACGCCCCCAGGATTATATTGGGGGGGGGGAGGCTTGGTTTTCAAAAATTAAATTTTTGGGTCTGCGCCGTAATTTGGTTGAATGACCTTTTTATAGAAAAGGAATCCTTAAAAAAAACATTTTTTACCCCTATTTCTTTACAATTTTTTCATTATGACGCAAATGGTCAATTTTGAACCTCAAATCCCATATTTTGTACCAAACAACAACTTTGCCAATATCAATTTTTTTATTGCCCTTAGCAGAAAAGGTCTCTGTGTAGAGGGGATGGGGAGATATTAAGACAAAAAAAAACAACCGGCCATTCTAATCTACATATATATTTAACAGAGAACTACTATTTAGGTACCTACAAATTCATATTATATACTGCAAATATCCAAATATTCATTATATTAATACTACATACTACTAATAACAAATTTGAAGCCTTCTCCTATTTCGTGGAATAACAACTAACTCCCCCTTCCCCCTTCTCTTTTTGGAGTTGCATATTTATAATTACGTAATTAGTTCTCCGTTGCGTAACGCTCTGGTATATTTTACTTCTCCTCTGAAGAGAAGTAATTTAAAGTTAGTGGATGAAGCAGCAACAGCTTTAGGACTAATGTAGTTATAATGGTGTTTCTAACAAAAGATTTACAATCCTTTGTGTTTTTGCAAATATGCTTATGCCAAATTACTACCTATTTCTTACTCTACCTCTCACCCAAGAGTAGAACGATGGCCTCTATTATTGGTTTATACTCTTTTAGTAGAAGAGAGCAGCAGCTCTGTTGTTTAGAATTATATTTAATATAAGTCGTTTAAATAAAATAAAGCTTATATAATCAGGGGCATCCGAAAGATTATATTTTTCTTTTGTGAGGGAAGCTTGGCTTTCGGAACTTTTTGGAGAGAAAAAATCCAAAAATTAAATTTCAAATATTTAATTTTTTCAAAAATCCATATATTAAAAATTTTATTTTAATTTTTTTTCTAATATTTTTTTTTTTTTTTCTCTCCTGCATAATTTGCCTGAAGGACATTTTTTTTAAGAAAATAAATCTTTCAAAAAAAAATTACCCAAATTATCGTCTCATATTTTTTTATCCTGACCAAAAAAAAAAATCCTAAATTTGGAGAGGAGATACAACCCCTACAGACTAAAGCTATTTTTTTAGTATCTTAACTCATCCTAAAAATTTGAATACAATAATACTATAATTGATTGAAATATATCAGATATATTGGGCTTTATATATGAAGTAAAATAATATATTGGGATTATCTCCTTTTTTATTATTTTTGTTAAAGATTGTTTTTATATTGTCCTCAAATTGCTATTTCTGTTTAAAATTACAATTTTCAATTTCTTACAACCCATTAATTAATTACAAAATACACTGCTATGATATATTGACCATCTAAGTGCCTCTGCTAAATCCCCAAATTTTTCATCACTGCGGAGGCACATTCCCTAAGAGGATAACTTACTTTTTCTCAAATATTTGGGCCTAGGATTTTTTTGAGTTTTTTTTTTTAGAAAATACATTTGTGGTGTGTCAATATAAACACAATCTTAAACAAAAAAACAGCAAAATGGGAAAATTTCAGTTCATTGTTTTACTTGATATATGATATACATATAGTTCAATATTTCATAGACATTTTTAAGTCAAATATAGGCTTTGTATTCAAATTTGTAGGATAAGATAAGATACCCAAAAAATGTAACTATAATTGAGAATCTTTGATTTAAGAGACTGATATATGACCCCTTTCATTTAAAATCTGTCAATTTCCCATTCTTTTATTGTTATGATCAACATTGGCTACTTTAAGTAGTACAATTTGCGGTGCAGCCAAAAGGTTAATCAGAATAATTTGTTAATACAAATTGACGATAATTTGTATAAGAGTACAAATATAATTCACACTAAATTTTGAGAAACGCCATTTTAGCTTGTTTTTTTTTTTTTGTTGACAAGTCATATTTATTAATGGCCTTGATAACCTCACGGATCCCTGTTTTGGCATCACATATCTAATGAATATTCAATTATTGCATTATCCTAATCAAAAGAAGTATGACTTTTAAATTCTTCATTTCATTTTTTTGGGTGCAACTTGTATAATCTGTTTATATGTACAAGTTACATCTTGTACACGACATATTCTATATATCCTGAAAAAGGTATTAATACCAACCATTAGCAGCCCTATTCCTCTACTCCACTCCATCTATATACTATATACAATCATTTTTTCAAGGCTAAAGTGATTACACTCGTAATATATAACATATACATGGATGTATTATATATATATATATACGGGATTGAAGTTATATTTTTATTACATATTTTACTTCACAGTCAATATAATATATAATACACAAATACTTTTACATATCTTTCTCTGCCTCAAAAATGATCTCAATTTATTTTGACGCATACATGACATTCTTTTTATTCTTCTTTCAGGTTCAAGAGGAGACGATGAAACTGATAGGCAGTCCGTAAGTCTCTTTTTTATTATACATACAATTCCATGCATGTTACTACTTAATTACTCATGAAAAGTCATACATATTCATCAAACAAAAAAATAATAATAATTAATTTAATGGAGTACTTAATTATGAGTCCTTTCAATTGACGGTTCTCTTTAATTAGTCCACAAAATGTACATAATAATATGTATGTCATCTTGAATTAATTAAAAATTTTCTTGTTAATCAACGATTTGGACTCAGCAAAAACACACCACGGTGTTACCTCGCCAACACAAAATATATAGACTATTTTGTTGTCAGTTGTCTCATGTTTCTTCGTTTTTTCTTCAAATCAGTGTTCCAAACGTTGATTAATTCAATTCAAATTAGCTATTTTAAGCTATGAAGACTTTTCAAAAATTATTGAATAACAATTACAAAGTTTTGAATTGCCTAACCACCAACTGATTTGAGGTCTTTTAGAATGAAAGGTTGCATGATACATTAAAGGTAACGGCATGATATTAAAGTGATCATTATTTGTAAAATGAAATAGTATGGATATGTTCATTTAAAGTATGAATGTGGGATATCTAAAATTACAAAAATAGTTGTGCCTTAACACTTTTAGTTTTTTTTTAAATTTGCCAGCATCATCATAAGTTTTTGACGAAGTTTAGTACGAGGTTGCAATAATAATGGTAAATATTGATTTTAGCTGTAGCCTGATCAATATTTCGGTTCCAAGTAATTTTGCTGCATGACATATTCGCTGCCTTTTTATGTATTTATATTATAGGCTCCAACTTTACCTTCAGCTTTTACTATTATATCTTAGGTATAGATCAGAAGAAGAAGAAAAAATGAAATAGTGAGCAATAGTTTTAGAAGGAACCAAGGATCATGAGTATTTCACAAGGACTCATTGACTAGTGGCACCTTATACATAGTTATTATCTTATTTGAGGCTTGAAGAAATGTAAGAAATCCCATCAATTGAAAGAATATAATGGTTCGACTCTAAAGACTTAAGTCACAGTTCGAACGTATATATAAAAACATAAAAAGGTGGCAAATAGGTCATACAAAATTAGGCTCCAATAGGCGAAAAAGTTGCAGTGAAATTATCAGTCACGTGATATTTCACCGAGTTGATGTGAGAAGACAACTTGGTCACTGGCAAGTGGTCACATAAATCACAAAATAATTAATTATATCACTCGCTAATTTTGTTTCAATTGATTTGAACCGTGATGCGATATGTTTCTTCTTTCTCGAGACATTTTTGAAGTTAATAATTGAATTTTCGATTATGAGTGAATTATGGATTTGGTTAGTTGACTGTTAAGTGTTCTGAACAGGGAATTTGTTTGGAGTACGTCTAAAATCAATATATTCTTGCATCCTCATACTAAAACCAACCAAATTCTATAGAATGGCTGTGGTGAGTTTTTGAAAGACTTTGAGTGAAGCAAAATCTATTTTGTAATTCTGGGACATGGCACCTTCATACTTAAAATGGGCACCTTCATACGATTTCATTTCAAAAATAGTGATCACTCTGATGTTTATAATAATGCCGTCTTATTGTATTATTTTTTTTTCTATAATTTTATGAGTAGGGAAAATGGGGGGGGGGACAGTTAGAGCAGACCCTTTCTTGAATATCAAAAAAAGTTACAGGCATAAAATTACACATTAGAATTGTATAATATATTTAATGTGAGTTATTGTGAAAAATAATCAATCATTTTTCTCAACTTTAAATTGTTCGATTAAAGTTGATTTCGAAGGCTTTCGAAATTTTTAAAGATTATTTTTTGGGTGAGCTATAATTTTGCAAAAGTACAATCACCATTTGTTCCTCAAAAAATATTATTCAGTCTAATCTTCTTCATTTTTAACTCAAATTTCATTTGTTATCTATTGCAAGGGGTGGGCTGGAAGTTCCCCCCTTAAAGAGATTTTTTTGCTGGAAAATTAAGTTCTTGAAATTTTTTGTGAAAAGCAGTGGATTTTAGAAATTATTTTTCCCCAAAAAAATTAATATTTTAAACTTAACTTTTTTCCAAAAAAAAAAAAGAAGTAATTGTTGGATTTTTTTTCTTCAAAAGAATTCCAAAGACCAAACACCCTAACCTCCCCCCCAACAATACATATATATATATAATCCTGCGGAAGACATTTTTTGGAAAAACTATACTGATAATATCTTAAAGTAGATTCAAACAATAGAAGATATTTGTTGTGTTAAATTAGGGAGAGTTTAAGTTAAACCAGCTACGATTAAATGACTCAAAAGTCTTGCAACTGTCCCCGGTCTCCTCTACCTATGAACTACACGTTCAAAAATTAATTTCGATGAGTCATTCCTTTGCTGCAAATTTTGTTCCTCATATAAAGTTATGGAAAGTATTTTATTTTTCCTAACTTGCTTTTTTTGACACTTGTATCTCCTTCATTCTACGTCACATTCTAAATTAATGACAAATGTTGAATTTTTTGCCATTGTTACGAATCAGTGACATTATATTCTCTTACAGATAAAGTCCCTTGGTTCCTCAAAATCGCGTTCCAGTAGCGTTCCTGCTATCAGACGCGGATTCAGCATGCCTAAACCAGTGACGGGTAAGCATATTTATTTATAGTATTATTTTGGCTTTGTCAATGGATGTGGCTTATTAATTATTTACAAAATTTATATACAGTATAAAAATATTAATTAATGATTTACGCTTTCAATCGTAAAAGCTTAAATGGGCGCTCAGTTTGTAATAGACTCACTTTTATTTATAAATTAAATTTCCTGTACATATAAAGTATTATAAACACTAAAATGTTCATTGTTTTTTTAATGGTATGGATTTATTTTTTTTGCCCTTTTTTTGTCTTTGTGGTTTTATATGGTTAATTTAACTCTATTGTTGAATTTTGTTGGTCTTGTCAATTAATTAACAATTTAATAAGTCATTCAATCAATGCTTTGTCTCAAAATGCAATGCTATTTGTCCTCATTTCATAACTAACAATCTCCTTCCTACAATATTGTGTTGTTACTACACGTGGTTCTTTAGCTGATGGTGGAAGGAGTAATGCCGCTTCTGGTATAAGGAGAGCACCTTCGATACGTTATGCCAGTGCTCATTCAGGTAGGCCTTTTTAAATATTTCCACATACATTATTTACTGTTTTGTTGGGAGATCCAATATCTTGAGAAAAAAATTCCAACTACGTCGGTAACTCATTTACATACCTATTTTTATTTACAGGTGGTCAGGCCGGAGCTGTCGATGAAGAAAGTTTTATGACAGCTTTTGATGATGTTAAAAAAGTTACTATATATTCGGGTCGTCAATTAAACGAGGAATTGACTAAAATCCGCGAAACTTTGACTAAGACTTCAAATGACTGGAAGGTTCGCATTGAAGCCCTTCAAAAAATGAGGGCCTTTATTCTTGCTGGAGCTGGATCGTATGAGGAATTGACTACTGCTCTGAAGTCACTTGAATTACCTTTCCAGGCTAGTGTCAAGGATTTGCGGTCCCAAGTTGTAAGGGAGGCCTGTATCACAATTGCTTACATGACTCAACAATTAAACCACAAAGTAGATCGCTTTATAGAAGCTCTACTTCAATATATCATAAATTTAATTTCTAATTCTGCAAAAGTGATGTCAACTTCAGGCATTGTTTGTGTTAGATTTATTATTCAGTATACCTACAGTTCAAGATTCATCCCGATCATCACGTCCAGCATTGAGGGTAAATCTCGCGAGATTAGAAAACAGTGTTGTGAGTTTTTAGATCATCTGCTACATCAGTGGCCTACTGCACCTCTTGAAAAGCATGTTAATTTGTTATCTATTGCAATAAAAAAAGGCATCACTGATCCAGACTCTGAAGCCAGAAGCATGGCACGAAAGTAAGAAAACGATCTCTGTAAGGATAATGATGTCCCATGATTGTGATTTGTATTCATTTATATTTTAGAGCTTATTGGGGATTTGCCGATCATTTTAAAGAGCAAGCTGATATTTTACTCAACTCACTTGATTCAACGTATCGTCGACTTTTACAAGTAGGAGACATGTCTAATTCGTCATCGAGTAATTCGCTCAATACTGCTGGACGATCATCAATTACAACGGTTACACTTCCTAGATCCCGTCAGTCTTCCATCACCTCGTCACAGGAAAATCTTCTTGAAAGAAAGATGTCAACTCTTACAAGAAAAACAAGTGGAATACCATTGTATATTCCTCCTCTTAAAGCTGATGGTAAGTTCATCTTTGTAGTAAAATTTAGTTAGTCTAGTTATTTATAAATATGTCTTTCTTAGTTGGTACTTTAAGTAATGGTTCACCAAGACAAACTCCTCCAGCCCGATCTAATAGTGCCATTGATCCTTCTGCAGCACGACGAGCACATGTTCGTTCGCAATATGCTCAGAGAAATCGAATGGGTATACCATCTGGAGCTTCTCTTCGTATGTTATATTACGAAGATAAAAAGAACTCTTCGCTTAATTTAATTTATATTTCCTATTATTAGCTCGACCACGTAAAACGTCAGATAAAGGGATCACTCCAGAATCAGCTTCACGAAATGGGCGAGGTCGGCCAAAGACTGGAGGTTCAGTTATTTCCTTATCCCAGCCTGGATCTAGATCGACTTCTCCTACTTCTCTCAAGTCATATCAAACCTACTTTGACACTGGATCTCCAGGGAATGTAAGTCAAATTAAGTCATTTTTTGAGAAATCGTATTTTGATGCAATTCAGCTACTAGTTTTAAGTTCATTCATCTAGTCTTAAACTAAGATTGATTTACCCTTCCTTTAAAGTCTAAACAATTGTCTTTTTTAACTATGGTGTTGTTTTATTTATTTTTTTGATTTATCCTTCGATTTTTATTCAATTTTGCAAATTAAAAAGTTTTAAATCGGATTTGTGTACCATGACATCACAATCCAGTCACATCAAATATCGGAGGCAAATGTACTTAGCTTCATTCCGTAATTAAGGTTAGTAAATCTCATATTAAATCCTTAGGTCTTAACTCCTATTAGAAGACGTTCTGGTATTCCACGTAGTACTGGCCCATCTAGAGAAGCTAGTCCCAATCGGTTCGGATCGTCTCCATCCCCGGCCAAATTTCGTTCTGGAAAAGCAGCTATTAGTCTTGCTGCGTCAGTTGAGCGCCCTCCAAAACGGCCTTTAATGACAGAAAAAATTTTACGGCAGTCCAGAGACGCTGAAAGCGCTTTAGCGAACGCTCTGGTTAGTTACATTGCTGTTTGGTGATGGCTCACTACCACTTCGTTTCATTTTGCGTCACAAGATCTGCTTACATCTCTCATGCTCTTTTATCCTCAATGATCCACTAACTTTTTCCACTTTTCCTTTTCATTTCTTAACTAACCACAAATAACTTTCGTAGCTCTTTACCTTTACATCTTCTTATCTTTAAGCTTCCATGTTCCATAACTTTAATCACTATAATTATAATACCGAACTCACTTAATACATTTTTCTTTTCTTTTAGAAAAATTATCCTAGAAAACGTAGTACTGGAGGTGGTACGCTGACATTTGATGATGGATCGGATGAGAGCGAAACCTCCAGCCTCTGCTCCGATCGATCATTTGATTACGGAAGACGTCAAAATGATGTAAGTCCAATATTATTTACAAAATTCACTTCGTTATTTGCATGAATACATGCATGCATACATAAATAACTATGTACTTCATAATTATAATTATTTGATGTATATATATCATTAAATGGAAAATGAAATTAAAACTAAACCATGTAGTTTGGTTTTTGGACTTTTTCGAAGGAATGTCTGCATTGGAGTAATACTTATAAGGTATAATACACCTAAGTAACCAAAGTGTGAGTTCCCAAGTCCATGTATGCAACTTCTGGGCTACTTTACAAAATGTGCATTTTATATTATTTTTAACATTCTAACACAAGACAATGGTGTGAATTTGAAAATACATACATGGAACAAAAGATGTATTAATTTGAATAGTAGAAGTCAATTAAAAGAGTAGTTGTTAAATTTGGCAATTTATTTTTCCCTTATAAATATTGAAAAGTTTGAGTGGGTGTTTTTTTTTTTTTAAATCTTGAGTTACTTTGTTTGATTTATACCCGTTCAAGATTTGATGCAATATATATATACATAATTGCCATATATGTGCAACAACTACTTTTTATCTGTAAATCATTATTATAAATCTTTTAACTCTAATAAGTAATATTTATTTACTAAGGATATTGGGGAAATTATTGCGAATTGTGGAAGCACTCATTGGGCAGATCGCAAAGACGGTTTGATAGGACTTCAAGCATATTTTAGAGATGGTAGAACGCTGGCAGCAAAAGAATTAAGAAGAGTTACTGAAATATTTACAAAAATGTTTATGGATGCACACACAAAGGTTTTTTCTTTGTTTTTGGAAACGCTAATGGAGCTCGTTGTTTCTCACAAAGACGATCTCGAGGATTGGCTCTATGTTCTTCTTACAAGACTCTTACTTAAACTGGGTGCTGATTTGCTTGGATCTATTTTGCAAAAAATATATCGAACTCTAGACGTAGTTAGGTAAGAAGGAGGGGAGGGGATATCCCTTACATATTTTTAAATGAATTATAATAAAATGTTTTTGACTTTGATTTTCAGAGATTCCTTTCCATACAAAAGTCAGTTTAATGTCATTATTCGTTTTATGGTTGATCAAACGCAAACTCCAAATATTAAAGTCAAAGTCGGCACCTTGAATTATCTACTTGGTATAGCTCAATTAATGGATCCTTCGGATATCAAATATTCTAATGAATTAGATGTTGGTCTTGCTAAAATTATTGCTTGGACCTATGAACCCAAATCACCAGAAGTACGAAAATGTGCTCAACAAACATTGATCGCTCTTTTTAACCTAAATTCGTCCTATTGCACATCCAAATTGATGACCCTACCCAAATTATACCAGGAGAATGCTTCCGAACTAGTGCAAAAGTATCTCTCGAATACAACGACGCCAATGAAACCTCGATATTCCCCTAATAGTGAAAACTGTAGTTCGAATATTGGGTCTAGCTCAAAAAATCGAGAACTTATTGATCCCATTGATGACTCTGAAAATCTAAATCCAGAAGATGTTATCAAATCTCTTCGCTCTACTGCAAACGCCATACAAAATTATTCCTTTGATTCCAAAGATATTAGGGATACGGGAGAAATGGACTTTGCTACAGCAGGATTAGAAGATTCACTTTCTAGACTTGATTTGTCTATAGATTTACCACACACTAATGAACCTGGTGACAATCTCAAGTCAAATATGGATGGTATGTCCAGAGGTAAGTCCGGGTTTCCTTCCCTATTAGATTAATACGGATGTATCCTCTTTCTCTTTATAAGAATCATTATAATTTTGCTTCATACATACATACAATTTCATTATGTATCTATATAGCCAAAAAATTTCGTTCTTTGCCAAGAAATTTACATAGTGGTAGTAATTGTCATCAACGAAGCTGGTCAATTGCTCCTCGATTTCATGCAAATTATACATTTAAGCGTAAACGAGCAGTGAATTACAAAAAAGGAGGAGGGGTTGTCTTTCTCCTTAATGGTGGTAGTTATAACCAGTACGATGGTTCTAATGGTGGTGGGTTCATTACTTTTGTGTGTGTGTTCTCATAGAAGATATTTTTACCTTAATGATCTTTAAAATAATTAGCACAGGTAGATTTTTAACATTAACCCATCTCGTTGTAATCTGTCTTTGCCTTGATAATAAATAATGTGTGTACTCCTTTATAATTTCGATATGGTGTTTGATGATTGATTTTAATTTTGAAGTTTGATCTACATAGTCTAAAAAAGAATTGTATCTCGAAATATCACCCATCCTCTATAATAATTAATTATAATTAATATGTAAACTCGTCCTAATAACGACCCCCTCTCCCCTTTCCTATCCATAATAATTATTTTTTTCACAAAATGTTTGATCATCTACTTTTTTTAAATATTAGATGAAGAAGCAAATTTGGCTATGAAGGATATTATTTTAGAACTACAATCTGTTAAAACAAGAACTCGATCAGCTGAGCGTAGGGCTAGTATGTCTCAATTAATTCGAATCGCTCGTGAAGGAAACAATGATATTCTATTGGAAAACTTTAGGTAAGTCACTCCCTTGAAATGTAATGATATATATATAATTATTTCCATGCTTAATTAGGACTGTTTTGAGGTTACTTTTGGAAAATCTATCGGACGATGTTGGATCTACGAGAGCACTCGCTTTCGGAGTCTTAACTGAAATGCTAAAGAAGGAGCAGCTTATTCCTAGTTTTCAAGCTTTTACTGAGCTAATAATTCTAAAAGTACTCGAAGCTCACAAAGACGAGGAAAAAGACGTATGTTACAAATTTTTATCATCTCATATTTAAAACGTAAAGAAAATAGCCCCACTCTAACTAAAACAGACCCTAGCCTAAGAGATAATCCTTACGCAGATTGGAATTTGGGCTCTGTGCATTCCCTTTTGCATAGGGCTATTGAATAGTTAAGGCCGGTCTTAATCTCAGTAATCTTAATTACGGGTGCATAAATTGTCCGAATCCTCTTGAGCATACCTATAAAATAAGTATATGCTAATATCTTAAAATTTACCATTCAAGATATTAGTGCTCTTGTTAATTATTTCTCCCTATTTTGAAAATTCTAACGTATTAGCGAGTAAAGAGCACTATACTTTATTTAGTGATCCGTTTCGGTAGATACGTCGTCAAAGTTGCCAAGAGATACTTTTCTTTTTACACTCACGAGGATTGGGTCACCTTTGAACATTATCATAAATTGTTGCCTGTTCATATAATCAAGCTAATTTTATATTACTATGTATATTTAGGTAGAGCGAGCTGCTGAAAGCTGTGCAGCTTCCATGGCTTTGGTTATATCACCTGACATGGTGATCCGTGTGTTAAATCCAATTATAAAGACTGGTGAATTCCCAGTTAATAGAGCTGCTATAAAAATGCTTACCAAAGTAAACGAGCATGAGAACAATAAGGAGGCCTTGTCTCAGCACTTGGGAGAATTGATGCCCGGGCTTCTAAAGGTAAATCATCATAGTTTTTTGCTCCCCATTGCATGTTAGTATATTGTCTGTATTTGATTTCATTTGCTTAGGCCTACGATAACCAACAGTCTAGTGTACGAAAAGCAGCAGTGTTTTGCATGGTTGCTCTTCATCAACTTATTGGCGATGGTCTCCAGCCCTATCTTGATGGATTAAATGGAAGTAAACTCAAATTATTGAATTTATATATTAAACGTGCGCAAACTCAAACTGCTCCCGTGAATTCCATGATATCAACGCCTTAATAGCTTACTTATATAAAAAAAACTGATGAATGAGCCTCTGAAAAACTGTGATCAAATGACTTTGAAATAATAATAATTATTATTATTATAGAATTTACACCGCTTTGGATTTGTTTGTCCGAATTTTATATTTATTTAATATTTCTCATTTAGTTTTGTTTATACCTAACGATACGCTGACCACACTAATAATTATATATTTAGTAATTTGAATGTCTTTCTCTTACGAAGGAATCCCAGATTTCTTCCTCCTCCTCTTCATCTCTCTCCATATATAATAATGTGTTGGTAAATGCTTGGATATTAATTTATTGATTGCTATTAATAATAGTTAAATATAAGTCATTTAACTCAACTTCACTTTATTCATTCTCCTGAAACATTCTTCCTCTGTTTCTAGTATATCTATCTACATACATACTATGTAGTAATGTTTTTTCCCTTACTCTTACTCCTCTTCGTAAAGTTAAAATCACATAAGAACATACATTATAAATATATTGTTATATACCTATATATTTTCATCCATGGTTACCCCTTTAAAAACTTAAAAGTCTACTTTTTGTAAAGAAACAAATAACTCCAATAACTTTAAATTCTTTTTATAAAAAAAAATTAAAAAAATCTAACTTACCGATACTTAGTGAAAATTATATATATTACATAAAAAAATTAATTAACTCCTCGACAACCCTTCCTGTCAGCAACATTTTTTTTTTAATGTCTTGCAGTTAGAAACATTTTATTCATAAAAAATATAAGAGGAAGAAGTCTTGGTGGCTCCTTCCCTTGGGACATTTAAATGTGACAGACAAATAGTATAATGCTATAATTTGATGATGATGATGGTAAAACAGGAGGGCTTTGAAACAAGAAAAACAAGTTGGTGCCATTTTTTATGTATTGCCATTGTGGTCAATAAAGGAATTAATATATTTTTTAAATAGAATCCGTGCTGTATCAAATTGAATTTAATAAACAAAAGTTTAAAATAATAATAATATACATATATTAATTACTACTCTTGATCTCTCTGTTTATTTCATTTATATATATGTCATTTATCATACTCTAGGAACGAACATCGTGGAAGAGTCAAGGACTTGTATTTTGGTTGTATAGGTAGAATGGATACAAATTAGGGTGATGCGGTTGCTCCAACATTATCAGACTTGGCGGACCCTAATTTTGGGAATGCTTCTAGTTAAGTAGAGCACACGTATAAATATTTAGCAAATTTGGTTAATGTTTACCTCTAGATCAATTGGAATTTCTAAACGTGTATGAAGCAAAACTTTTTTTATTATGAGTTTTATAAAAAGCAATTCAAAAGTAAAATATTTCTATAATAAAATAAAGATTATCTTGTAGTATAATTTTTTTTTCACTTCACTTTCCTTGATTGTATCAAGTAATAAGTGATCCCCCCTAGACCATTTATTAAATAAAACAGACAATATTAAATATATCTATAATCAAGGAAATTATAATCACAAAAAAAAAATATGAAACACGATAATCTTTTTTTGTTAATAAAGATATTTTATTTAGATTTGATAAAAAAATTATTTGTTTTCTACTTACATATCTGCAGTACCTAAAATCGTGTCCGCTGATTCCGAAAAGGATTTCTAAATTCAGGGGCAACTGGTTCACCCTAATGTACAATTGATGATATTATTTGAATCAAAAGACAATGTGTATTAAAAAAAGACTCTTCTTTTTCCATGACTGCATATAGATTATGTACATACCTAATATGTTAATTATTAGAATTAATTAACTGGTGCATTTTAAAGAATTAATGATGACAGTTTTCATAATCTTTCTAATCTTGAAGTGTCTTCTTCTTTTTTTTTTTTTTTTTTTGTACATATATGTACTATTAATGAAAATCTAAATTGTTCGTGTGTATGTAAATGGTTCTAGGAAAAAGTCAGTCTTTTGGAAAACAAAAAA
The DNA here is from genome assembly GCF_016086655.4 of Lepeophtheirus salmonis. NCBI lineage: Eukaryota > Metazoa > Arthropoda > Copepoda > Siphonostomatoida > Caligidae > Lepeophtheirus > Lepeophtheirus salmonis. The sequence continues at coordinate 58,750,255 of NC_052135.2, forward strand.
CGATAAATCCGTTTCTGGCATCCAAAAGGAGCAGAAGCAGGCATTTTCACATAGAAAAATTAGTCATATTAATAAGCAATTACATCTATTCTTATAAACTACTAACTATGATTTTAGAGATATGTTTACTTGATCAGCTGTCGAATGTCCAGACTCTCCTATTTTAATGCACTGTTCTAAGCCAAAAATAATTTAGGTATAACCAAGTTTGTGCCTGGTTCAGGTTCAGCGGTTCTATCGGTCTCGGTTCTTTTTTATACAGGCTCAGTTTGGTAACAATCACATAAAACAAGAGGCGTCGCTAGGAAATTTGGGTCCTGGAAATGATATTAGATACAAAAAGGACTGCAGTTACCTTTTACGCAGAGTGCGTAGCGCCCCAAGCTCCAACAGGGACTCTGAAAACTAAGGTTGCTTAAGACAATGGTTTTCAACGTGGGGACCTTGAGGGAAGGATAGGGTGGAGGGCAAGAAGATGGAGAATCGATGATTGCTTTATAGTCTACATGTAGGGTAAAGAAGACCGCGGGGGACAATGGCTGAAATAGAAGTATTTATTCAGTGGATAAACAAATATACTCTCCGCTAAGGTTTTTTAAGAGTTTCATTAATTATTTTTCATACAGATTACAGTTAATTTAATTTAAGATGTCATCAATTCTTGAAAAAACATTTACTACTTTTTTGTACGGGATGCAAGGATCAGTCTTCAAAGAAGATAATTACTTATCAGTCACCTTAATAAATAATTATCAAACAGGATCTTCTATTGCACAATATATCCTAGAGATCTTCTAGATACTTCCGAGTCAACCTTTCAATTAATTCAATCAGAATTGTAAATTGTAATTGCTCTAGCTATTATCTAACTAACAGGAGGATTTTATCGATACAGGGTATATGTCTGGAGATTTGATGTGAAGAGCAAATTGATCATATCTAACCAAAAGAAGTTCATAAATCTATTAAATGATTCCTTAGACAAATCATCATGAAATACAATTTCAAAGGGCCTTAATGGTTATATCAAGGAAACTAATGAAATTGAGAACTTTTTTTATTCTATATTTCTCCTACACAATAACAGTTGAATATAAATAAACTGGACCCCATAAATTATTCTGAATCATGGCCAAATTTTGAAACCTACGTATTATAATTAAGGTTTGAAGAATTGTGATTGTCTGGCTTGATTACCTTTTTGTTTTTAATCTTTCAAAGCAGGAATACAACCATAAAAATTCAACTAACAAATATATAACTAAGAAAAAGTAGTATTCCCTCTATTATTATCCAAGGCGAAAACGTCACAAGGCACGAGCGTTACAAGGCAAAAATGTTTAAGGCGAATCCTCCTAGAACCCTATAAATTACATCTTGATTCATCGGTAATATAAATATATGATAAATATGTCAAAAAAAAATAGAGTAACATTTGATTAAATCAGCATTTATAAGAAGAAATAATTTTCGGTTAGGGGATGGGGGTTTGTGGCTTGTCTGGAAATTATAATTATTTTTTCTAGAGTAATTAAAACATACTTTTGCATCCAAATAACTAGAGTTAAAATTTAATTTGATTTTACCAGCCACCTGTTGGAAGAACTGTTTGAATCCTCATCATCACTTTCCTGATGCACTTCATCTTTCTAAATTATGCAATTCTACGTATAGTGTGGAAATCAAATAGAACTAAAAATTATCTCTAATCTTTGATATTATTATAATATTCAAAAAAGTAATCGAATAAACTTCAATCATCTCATTTAAAAATTAGCCACAACCCATGGATTATAGAATAAATAATTGCAATTCTACATAAAAACAATTATAGGCTAAATTAATAAATTTAAATAAGAATAAAATAAAATATATATTTAAAAGGACCATCTAAATATCATTATTTATGTACTAAACTTTAACACTATGATTAAAAATTAAGTAAAATTGATAAATATGAGTCAAGGGGGTGTAATTCATAAATGTTTGGAAATTTTCAACAAAATATTAAAACATCTATATCTCCTTCCATTGCAGAAAAGATCAGAAGGCATTGATTAACTTAGTATTCATATTTTTATAAAATGTTTGGAAAAAAAATCTTGATAAATGTTCTCGTTGCTTTTATTTAGGAGCTAGAAAGTAATTAATCCTCAATTGACTTTCGTCCAATCCAATCTTAATTCAAAATAATTTAAGCTCTTCACTTTTTTCACGTTTGCTTTGAATCCATCGTTTTTAAGAATCACAAAAGTAGCATCACTTAAACCACAGTAACTCGATAAATAATCAGCCAAACGTAATGAAATTTTAACAGTAGCCTTTTGAATATTTTTACTTCCAAAAATATATAATTGGTGGCGCCATCTGGTAGTTAAGCCCGGGACTTGTTGACCCCATTAATATACTTTTTCCTTCTACATTAAAAACAGCAATAGAACAGGGAAAATAGTATGAGTATATTTAAATTCATATATAATAATTTTATTATGTATTTTTAAAACAATTTATACTAAAGATAGACGAGAATGTTTACTTCAGAGGGAAAAGTTAACACCACGACTACCTATTAAATAATGAAGAAAAAAAGAAAAAGACACGCTCAACAAATTTGTTTCCTCTTCTTATCCCTAAATTTAGTCTTTTCTTTACATCGATCCCTTCTTTAGGTATTAATAAACTAAGACCCTTGTTAATATCAGCTTCCTTTTTTTTATGATTTTGGGGGAGAAAATGCATTACTGATATAAAGAGGAGAATATTCTACATTGAAAATTGCATTAACGGAGGGGAAATATTGTTATTATATTTAGCTTCTTATATATTTAATTTATATCCTTTTTTAAATCAATTTATGCAAAAGATAGGAGAGAGAGAGAGTACCTATTAAATAAATAATAAAGAAAAAAAAGCATAAACAACAACCGTTTTTCCTTTTCTAATTTATAAACATAGATTTTTCATTGTAATAATAAGTCGTCGTGTTATTAATTTCTCCCTCTGAAGTAAGCATTCTCGTCTATGTTAGATGTGAATTGTTTTAAAATCTATAATGAATTAAATATATTATTTTCCATGCACTATTAAATGTAGAAGGTTCTCGCTCCTCTTTGTAGGAGTGTCCTGACCTAACTTCATAATCTCGAATATAGTATTTTCTACGTCTACAGCCGTAGGCCTATTGGGAATGACTTCATTATCCAAAGACTTCAGTTTATCAATTATTCTATGCCTAAATGCCTTTTGAGCTAGTTTTTTCTTTCGGGCTTGCAAGTAATTCGAAGAAAATGCAACTTTTTTGTTATTGTTTTCGTATTATCCCTCGTAATGGCTCGCTTTTAAAAATAAACAAGGATTTCGTGTATTTTTCTTTCAACTGTTTTAATCAATTTCCATGAGTTGACTCCCGTATGATTTAAAGCGGTTGACTCTACGTATTGAGAACGCAAAAAACCAAAAAGTACTAATGGTAGGATTTTGATTATATATTAATTTATATCAATCAAGGGCCTTCGTGTAGAATTTCTGCCATTTTATACTCAGCTATAACATTTTTTATAAAATTATCAACTCGATGTGTATAATAATCAATAACTATTCTCTAAATGATAATAAACAGTTGGCAACAGGAAAAATACAGTAAGCTAGCTACCATATGTTGTTGTTTTTTTCAAATTTTTCTTGCCTTAATTTCCAGTGCTACCGTGTTTAAATTTTTGTCAAGTTGTCCTCTTTTTCATAATCAAAATATAGTGTACATAGTATAGGTTTGATCTTATCAAGTGGTACACATTTTATTATTTTCGAGCCGGAACAACATTGGCATAAAATTACATAGGAGGGCAACAATACATCTTATCTTTGAACAAAGTAAGCTGAGATGGTTGGAAGGGCAAAGAAGATTCTAAATTTTCTCAAGGTCAACAAAAGTTCGGGCAAAAAAGTTTTGCTCCTTTCTAATGAAAAAAATTTCACCGTTGATGCCACCGTGAATGAGTAAAAAAGCTGCTACATCAAAACCGAATATCTACTAAATGTCTCAGCTTCAGTGAAACATGTCTTCAGAAAAAAAATCCAGCTGGAACCATTGCCTTCTGGATTGTGTCCTCTGTCCTCCCATTTTTGTGGAGAGGAAGGAGTGGCTCAATATAGATGTGCTAAGACCCAGGCCTTCATGAGAGACAATTTTCCGGACCTCAAAATGTAGCTTCCCTCCTCTCCAGACGTGAACCCCTTGGATTACTCTATCTAGGCACGTCTGGAGGAGAGGTTGTGTACTACTCCTCACAGGAGTATCCATCTTCAAGAGGCTTCCATCAAGAAGAAGTGGACTAAGCTCGAGTCTGACTACATAGTCAAGGTTTGCAAGGGATTTAGGACTCGTATTGAAGCAATTATTAGAGCTGAGGGCTCACTTGTCCAATAAAAGTTGTACCAACCACTATTTTTAGATGATTTGTTAGATAAATGTCCTCACAAAACATCACATTTAAATTTTACTCTTCAAAAATGGAAAAAAATTAGATGTATATCAATAGATAAGATCAACCTTGTATATTATATAACTAAGTATACATATGAGCCTGAAACAAAACATTAATTAATGTGTATGGGTTCCTATGACGAGCCAAATCCAATTAAAGTTACGAGCCAAATTCTTACTTGTTTTTTTTTTTAATTACTGTTTACGTGGTTCAAGGGGTGTTGAAGAAACGGAACTGTCAATTAAGAACACGACCATTTATCTTCTAAGTCTTTTAAGGAATTTATCAAAAGTGCAAGAAGGGGCAAATCATTCTTCATTAAGACAGTATTTATTCTGACAAATCTGTTCCGACTAAGTACCGTCCACGCGTTAGTGTTTTAAAAACAATGCAGTATTTCTTTTTTTAAGATTACACAGAGGAACAATTAGGGGGGGGAGATTCTTGCAAATGTGTTGAAGACAATCTATCAATACAGAATCCAAAACAGATCTCAGTTTTTCTCTCAGTCGTCTGAATTCTAAAATATCTGGGATTCTAGTAATTCGGAACTATTATCGTTCAGTCATTTTTTACCCTTAAAACAACTCCGAAATTAAAAGTAGGATTAATATAATTATATAAAATGGTTTTTTATTTTAAAAAAATCTGTTTTTATTGATTCTGTATCTTTTTATGAATTCGACATATTTCCATTTTTAGGCTGAAAAATGATAAAATGCGACACTCTTCTTTAGACCTTTATAACTTATTCATAATACATATTGATGAAGAACATCATAACTTATATTATAGAAAAATATTCAATGTATAATTTAAAAAAGAATTTAAAAATAAGAGTTCATACATAAGAGTTCTTTGTTTCTATCGGAAAAGTCTTAGAGTTAATTATCTCATCAAGCGTTTTATCACCCATTAACTTCATCAGATCACTGCATTCTTTGACGAAATACTTTTTCTGTTCTAGGTTCCATGCTACTGCTAGGATTCCGCCCTCAACGGCGTTATATCGTGTTTCTGATCAAATGTGGGAGCCAGCTTGTGTAATTTTCCAACCATTTTAACAGCATTTTGGATTATTGACGAGGCATATGTTCTCTTCTCAGGATCAAAGATTTCTGCTCCTTTATGTATTGTTTCTATTATTTTTGAATCAGATTCGTTAAATGTGGTTTAGAATTCCTCCTCATTCCATTCAAACTTCTTTTTGGGCTCGAGTAATTCTTTAAATGGATTCAATTCTTAACATATTTGCGCGTAATGTGACATATGATTGACAAGGTGAAACCAAATTATGATCTTCAGTATGCTTTTCGGAGTTGGGAACTATAAAATTGCTTGTAAATACTTGTTACTTGTTTACTTGAGTATTTATTATCTTAAACTCAGTGAATTCCAATATCCTTTTGGAAAACTGGAACTTCGACGGATGGTAGACAATTATGTGTTTCTTACAATTATTTCAAAAGTCCTCCACCAATGCTCCTCAAGATCATAATCAAATACTAAGATATCTTCAACAGATAGTGATTCCTATGGTATTTTGGATATTATTTCGTCAAATTTCCTGTTGTACCTAGCACAACTGGCTAGGAATCATTGAGGTTCGTCGAAATAACTATAACGTCCCCATGAAGTGATAAATATAGTTAGATAACGGTCTTCTTCTCTTAAAGACATACTATGATAGGTGTTCCACTGTTCAAGACATAGCAAGGGCAAATGGTAAATGTTGTGCATGTGGGTCTCTTTTGCAATACTTAATTAGGGGTAAGAAATCTACTTTTTATCTAGATTATCCAGAATGTTTTCTTGTTCTTACCATTTGATGCCACCATAAGCTTGATTGGTCATATGGTACTTTTTAAATAACTTCTAGATTCTCGTCTTTGTCGATGTCAGTCTTAACCTGTTGTTGTCAAATGTATGGTTTGATGATTGGTCTATTCACTACTCATGGTTTTGAATGTTTATCGATCAGTATAGTGATAGAGGGGTGTCTCATAGATAGGAAGGGTTTGGTGTGGACATACATTCATTGTAGAGAATGATCACCTTATCAAAATCGAATCTTTCATTCTGTCAATTTTTTTTCTAGGTGCAGGTGAATGGAAGTCTCTTTGGGATCCCTAGAGACCGTTCCCATGTTGGGAATGCAGCGTACACGGTCATTTTGCCCTTTTAGTTGATTTGATTGATCTCATTATTTTTCATTAAGAAATTTATGCAATGTTGCCATGAGTTGTTTTTGAATATGTGGGTGTTTGCCGGTTTGATAACTTCGATTGTGTAATTCCTTGTTGAAGACATGTGCAGGTTGATTTAATACCGTACCAGAAACAACAGGACATCTACTATTCAGAGCGCTGTTTGGAGCTATCCAAGCGAAATAAAAAGGATTTCTTGCATCGTTATGTGACAATGAATAAAACATAGATCTACCACTACACTCTTGAATCAAGGAGATCGATTGTGAGAAAACAAAAATATTTTTTTTTGTTTTGTTTCAGAACTGATTTTGTAAAAAAAATGTCATTTCATTAAATTATGCAGTGGAGCAAAAAAAAAAACAAGTAATTAGATTCGGTCCTTTTTTATATTTGAAATAAATATGTATTTAATAGTTTTGTTTTGTGAAGTTATTTATCATGAAAATTGATGGAAACGTTGAAGTATTAACGAAAATTACTATTAGAGAAGTTGCTGAGGATATTGACATATCGGTTGGCTCGTGCCATAAAAAATTTTCCGTACGTTTTGAGCATGAGAAGAGTGTCAATAAAGTTTGTTCCGAAACTGCTTAATTTTGACCAAAATAATTGTTGCATGAGCTGTCGACAGACGTCAATGATGATCTTGATTTGCCTATAAGGGTTATAACTGATGATTAATCATGGGTTATGATATCAAAACCAAATAACAGTCTTCCCAATGGAATACCCAATTGAGATAGCAAAAAAATCACCGAACACGCAAAATAGTTTTAACCGTTATGCCTTTTACAAACAAACTAAACATATTAGATTGCTGAAACAGTGAATAAATGTTCGTGGCGAGTGTACTAACATAAATCAATCGAACATACCAAATATACGTTTCCCACGAACTTTAAAAAGTCAAATTACTTTTTGGACACACCTCGAATGTGTAGACATATTATTTAATTAAAACATTTCAAATCCATGTTTGACCGGGCTGTTAAATAAGGATATCCCCTCCCACAGGATTATATATGTTGGGTAGAATGTAGACATAATCTATTTGTTCTATTATTAAGAAGGAGTTCATAGATAATAAGCGAATAACGCCGAAATTAACCAATTATGAAACTTAAAATATGTACAAATTATGGAACTTGAAATTGTAGTTTTGAGTACATAACAAAACATAGGACATAATATGTTGAATGATGATTGAAGAGGAGAAGATGGAGGGGTGAGCCCTTGTTTTTCTTATCAATCATTTATGATATCAATGGATCTTGATATTAAGTTTCAGTTGAATGGTCATTGCTGTTAATTCGTTTAATATAATATAACATTCATTTAGTACTTGTTTATGATGATGGGAATAGAATAGGAAGTTGTCAAAGAAATTATATATATATGTATGTATTATGTTACTTGTTTTATTGAGTTGAGGGATGATCAACTTCATTTTAAGTATAAATCGAGAACCTTAATTTGTAAGTAATGATTGGACGGATCAACATCTTCTCGGATAAGGATTGTTACAGATCTATAAAACTAAATATTCAAGTATGAATAAAAATCGTCTTGAACAACCAATATATTTCAAAATGATTAGATGATGAAAGAGATTTACAATTAAAAATTACTCACAATTAATTAAATAATCAATCCTATTAGTAACAATAAAATGCATAATTATGCGTACAAAGCATACACAAAAAGTCTCTTTTAAGAACAGAATGCGACTCCCATCAGGGTCGTTCCTCCTCTTCTAAATCAAATAACCTGTAAGGTTCCCAGATAAAGTTATATAGTTCTTCATTCCCCTCCTTGATATTTTAAGACAACAAATTTTTTTTTTTTTTAATACCACATGCTTTCACCTTGGCTTAGTTATATCCTAGTGTCATGCTCATAAAACAAAAGTATAGATTGATATTTAGGCTGTGAAAGAGCAATAGAGTTGCATGACTTACATATGTCCCTGGCATGCCTGATGACATTTGTAATTCCTGCCCAGAACACACAAGATGACAAATGAGATATCATTTTTTGAGGTGCTCGGATGAGCTGTGTGCAATATCTTGAACCATTCCTTGTGAAGTGGTTCTGGTACAATCACTTTGTTCTAGGACACAATTACGCCACGTTTTTGATACAAAGACTTCCAAAAAGGTTTGTATTCCTCTATTTCCTGTAGCAGATCGTCTTTCAGAACTCCATCATTAACATTATTAACGTTAGAGTATCATCAACACAACAACCTCTTTTATTAAAGTCAGCTTTGATCCCATCAAGACGTCGATTATATCCATCCCCACTCGAGGAAAAATCCTGAGGTGTTCTTTTGTATTGGAATCTTCCTATAGGTGTAATCAACGCTATCATATGACGGTCTTGGTATCGAATTGAAACACTGTGGAAGCGATTCCTTGCGTTTTTTGACTGTTTTGTAGGTCTCTGCAGGTATGAATCTTGGTATCTTGAAAGGAGACTTCATGGTATGGGTTTCTCACTTACAATATTTATTCAGCGGAGGTAAATCCATTTTGTGTCTAGGATTTCTGTCATTTTTCTTGGTTACTACCATTCTGTGGCACCATTCACTTGATTCTGTAATTAGTAAGTGCTCTATAATTCCCATCCTCTCGTCATTTCTTAAATCTTATTCCACTTTATCTTCCCAGTGAATGGCAAATGGTAAAAGAGTATGTACAGCTCTAGGGATATAATCTGGCTCTAATAGCATTATAATTGGTGCAACCTCAAAAAAGGTTGATGAGGATATTTATTAAAAGTAAATGTTGTATATCTGTTAATTTTACATTTTCTCATTAGAGGAACATTCGATTCAACAGTTTCGAAAGGCAAATTACCTTGGGTTCTCTGGAGATACCATGGTCTTCAAACAACCACATTCGGCCCATTTTTCTCCACATCAGATCATTTATTGGTGTTAGAAATTAACAATCAATAACCTTCAGCTGCTTTAATACATCTAGTGATGAGTATAGACTCTTAGCTTGTTGTCTCACGTGTAACTATGTTCCACTGTTTCTACTCTTATGTTTACTCTCTATTGATATTCGAAGTAAAACTGCAACACCCATATTAATCCACATTCACTTCATAATTGATCTTGAACTTTCATAAGGTCTTGCAGCCGTAATCCACTTTTGAAAAAATACTTTCTCGTCCCCAAAGGCAAAGTTGAGCCCCTGTATTAGCTATTGCATGGATCATCACTGTACCTATTTTAGGATATTTGTGTGATATATCTTCGGAGTCCATATTATGGGTTGATGCATTTACTTGTACTATCGGTTGCACCATGGGTTTTTCATTAATCCATATTTCGTTCCTGAATACGAGGTGGGCCTTTGATGTCTGAGAAGTAGAAATCTCCCATATAGGAGCCTCTTCTTTATTATCTTGGTTTTGTGAAATTTCTTACACCACTCACTTACTTTGGTTTCTAATTTTGCACCAATATTCTAGGCACTCTTTATTTTTTTATAGTCATCAGAAAAAAAAACATTTAAACAACTTTCTGCAATATGTGCATTTCCCCGTATCTGTATCGTCTTCTATTTCTTGATTCTTCCTTCATTGCCGTTTGAAAGAAGAAACTGCTGTTGATATTGGATGGCTGCTCTTAGTAATTTTGGCCATTTTTCTAGATTAAATAATTTGGGTCAACTATGATAGATTTTTCTTAACACATTCTGATAAAGTGACAATCTCTCTGAAAATTTTCAATCATTAAATCCAGTTATTAATATTATTAGAACTATTTCTTTTGTAAGATCAACGTTCCTATCGCATTTCTACTTTGTTAAGAAGTAAAAGATAGTCGCTTTGCTTCGAACCCTTGACGCTAACGCTTTAATTGGTTCTCCATTGGATGGTTTCATAGTAAATAAATTTCTTTGTTTTACACGGCGAATTTCTGGTATGACTGCCAGGGATTGAATAGCTGACACAACAACATTTTCATTTTCTTCCTAAAATTAAAGTCAAGTTTTAAGCAAATCATTTCCTAGTGCAACCTCAAAGTATTTTAGACAATTGGTCTACTCTCTCTCCCCTTTCAACTTTCTTAATTCTTGTAACTCATTGTCATCTAGCCAGAAATGTATTCCTACCTTTTCTGTCGTTCAAATCAATTTTGGGTCTCTCACAAGGTGGTTCATTCGAGTTACGTACAAGTTTTAAGTCTAGTGAAAGTATTTTGTGATGATTCCAACTATGAGTATTGAATAGAGAAATTGCCACTGCTTCTGAGTCGCTCTCGACAATTTTATCACAATCTGGGAAAGGGCAATCGATAACTGTAGGTGTTGTAGGCATTAAGTTGAATCTGTTGAGGCCCATGAGCATATGAACTCGATTAATTATATATAATCATTAATAAAAATCCTCTTGAACAACTTTATATATTTTAAGATGATTATATGCTAAAATATATTTACATTTACAATAAAACATTACTAGCCATTAATTGAATAACCAATCCACTTACTAATAGTAAAATATATAATTATGGGGGGGAACCTACAAAAGAAGTCTCTTTTAAGAACAGAACTCAACTCCAATCCGGATTTTCCCCCTTTTTCTAAATCAAATAATTTGTATGACTCCCAAATAAAGTTATATAATTATTCGAAGTATGTTTTAGGTAACTGAACTTTCAGAACCAGATCCGAAACCAAAACTATAGATTATTAATATTTGGTCAAGGTAGTGACACTTTTTTTTGTCTGCAAGGAGCGTTGAATATTACTCCATCGACAATAACTACACATCCTTCATGAATTCACTCTTTCAACTCAATAAACAAGGTAAATTCTGTGAAGTGAAGAATAATTTGGATACGGCATAGGGAAAATGTCAAAAAATGGTGTGGTGGCGTGACACGATATAAATAAATATATTGCATGGGAAAATAATTTTACCAGGACCAATTTTCGATGCTAATGCCAAATAATTTAAATCCACAGAATCTGTTTTTTTAGTGAGCAAGAACTTACTCACCAAGATGACGAAGAGCTATCATCCTTTTGGATTAAGATCTTTCAAGATAATACGAATATAGTCCATTCATGAATTACTCATCATTTTCATGAAGTTAAGTAATGGGACCAACATTTCTTCCTATGAAAGTTAAGATCATTTTTTATTGAGAAATGAGTACTTTCTAGCTCTTTCAATAAATAAACACTACAGTTAACATCTATAAAGAATTTATCTGCATACAATTTATAGAAATCTAAATACTAGTATGTTTATCGGAGCCATTTTATCTCTTATTCAGTTGAAAGAAATAACAATATTTTAATATTTTGTTATAAATTTTCTAGCATTTTTGAATGAGATACTCAGGACTGATACTTATCGCTTCGACTTTTATATTTTTATGTTAATATTTAATACATGTATACATAATGATATCTATATATCTGGTCCTTTTAAATATATTTTTGTATTCTGAAATCCATTTTCAATATATTTATTTAGTATTTACCCTATAATTGTTTTTATTAAGTTAGGAGTTTAAATGCAATTATTTATTCTAGAATCCATTGTTAGTGGCTAATATCTACCTAATTACATATTTGATTTAAGTTTATTTCATCTCTTGTTTAAATATGATAATATTATTGAAAATTAGTAAAAAATAGTGATTTTCATACTTTTATATCTCACTGTGTCTATTGAAATTATTATTTTACTAACTTATTTTATATTTTTTAATAATATATTCCTTAATTATATTCTATTATTTAACTAATCACATTATTTTGTTCAAAAATACCGTTGCTAGATTAAGTTCTTTAAACTTTCAGTATAAAAATAAATTTAATGCACTTAGAGATACACAGCTTTTTCTAAAGTTGCAACAAATAAAACACACATAAATAATCCATCCTGCCAAGGGAGTTTATGGCGGTCGAGTTCCCCTTGAAGTATTTTATAGGTCTTGGCCAGTCCAATGATCCTCTCAACATGTATTCTTTTAGAAGTAATTTTTCTGTCGTTAATGACTGTTGCTCCCGGAAGTTGATTAATCCCTTTCATAGGAGTTGGAGTATTCACTTTAACATTTTGATTGGTTAATAAGTCATGCACCATAATCCCTCTATTTGCCATGATTGCATCTCCTGAAGTCAGTAGTTTTTTCTTTGATATATCTGATATTTCAATTACTTGGCGATCACTACAGGAGCCACCATAAACAAGTGATATGTAGGTGACAACACCTCTCGGACAAATTGTTACCATAACTTTTACCGTATTAATTTTCTGTTAGGAACTCTTTGATCTGCAACATTACTTGGTTTGTTGATTTTACCTTAGTGGCATACAAGATCATTTCGTATTTGGGAACTTCGACCTACTCCTCTGACATGTATAGGTCTATGATGTCATTGGGCAAGAACAGTGCATTTTAAACATAATGCCAATCTCAATATCATCTTTGTTGGCGTAACTTCATCCATGTTAGGAATAACTTGTCTTCTCGGCTTAAGGACTCATTTTTATAGTTTGGATGATCAACAACCAGTCCAAGAGAAAAATACAAACATTTGAAGTGAATCTAGTTACTCAGTCCTGTGTAGTAGGAGATTGCTCAAATAAATTGAATTGGCTATAGTCAAATTCACGCTAGTTTATAGGATAGGTCACGGATATTTTAAAGATGGATAAATATTCCTCTTAAAAAATATAAATAAAGTTTTATAAGAAAAATGCGTTTTAACATTTTTCAGAGGTCGAAGGAGTTCATCTTCAGTACAGGTAATTTGAACATATTGATCCTTTGTGGTCAACGGATCTGATTGGTTAACTTCGTCTTGTATTGGAGTTAAAATACCCTCGTTAATGTTCGCAGTCTGATACCTCATCCACTAGCAACTACAAGTATTGATCGGGAGTCATGATCATGCTGTTGTCATCAATATTAATTTTGTTACTATCCTATTAAAAAGTATGGGTTCATAAATTATAATTTCTTTGGAAGATTTAAAGACTTTAAACTTTTCCCATTTTCAATGTTGATCAAACAAAAAAATTCCTTAAACTTGATTTTTACTTACTTGTGACCAAGTAAAGGAGACCTGGGAATACATCTCCTAGAGTTTCCTTGGCACTTGGAAATCTTCTAGATTGAAGTGTTTTTCACATAATAAAGGGTATGGTGATAGCCTCCAGAGTGAACCATTATCGTCTTTTCGTCTTAGAGGAATCCACCCTTTAAAAAATGTACCTTCATTTGAATAGAACCGAAATGATCCTTTTCTCAAGCATCCAGGGACAGCAAAAGAGTATAGCAAATGTATAAATTATAATAATAATTAATAACTAACTTACAACTTACAAATATCGCAATATTACAATTTTTAAATTGAAATATTAGTAATTAATAAGTATTATAAATATAAATATGACTGTTATTACTATTAACTATAAATCTAATAAGTTATTACTTATTATTTATTAATAGCTTAAGGATGCATCGCTGTCACACAACGGTCGACGTAATCGTAAGTGACACTAGCGCCCTTAAGCAATCCATACTTATATTATTAGCCCAAGCGACAGTGAGTCACACCCCTTGCAGGTAATAAATATTTTTTAGTTTACTCGTGCTCTATTATTTCCTCTCCTCATCTAGACAAACTCTCTGCAGGGCTAGCCGGAGTTCGAAATTTTACAAAATTTGACTTTCAGAATTGATATTAACAAATCAAATTGGAGGAAGAGTCATCCTTATTGAGCAATAGAGGAGAGTCGATATCGGCTCTGCAAAAATCATAAAGTATGTGTGCTGATTGACAAAGTGTCCAAGTGGATGTCATTTACGCCTTAGAATCGTTCAACCACCCTCCAAAGCCTAAACCAACTATTCTTATAGATATCGCATTCCAGATTCACTCAACACGACATTTCGGATAACAGCAAACAATTCCCTGGTTAACTTTTCAAAGAGAACTAAAAAACATGTATGCTAAGAATATCAAAGCATGTTGAACTCGTGTTGTATATTGAGCATTAATGATAGTGGGAGGAAAATCACCTTCCGAACTTTTGTTGGGTTGCGGTAAGAGGACAAGAATGGATGGATATATCCCTAAACCAAATGTCAAACTCATTAGAAAAAGTCCAAGGAACCTAAGTTTGGAAAAGAAACCAAAGTGTGGACGTGTTCCTAGTAACATATGAGTCCGAATTGGATAACTGGTTGTATTGTTAAGTGTTTGGGTACCCCTATACAGAAGATAGTCGTGCATGGTGGCTTTGTAACCACACATGTAATTAAATCAAGTACGAGTGAACCAGGCAAATAATTAATTGATTAATTATTTTGTGAGTGTATCCGTATTAAGGTCTAAATACTGTACGTATATTAAATCTATTAATAAAGGACCATCAGAGGATCAAGGATGGGATATAATACATATATCTTTACATATGTAACTAGGGATACAGTTCAGGTGCCATCAGGGACTCCTTACTCAGACTTAAAACTACATCGGGCTCCTCCTCGAACATACCCTACATTGCAAAGTCAAAGGGGGAAGAGGAAAGTTAAAAGATCATATCCCAAATTGTATTTTCACTATTATTTAACTTGATTTGTAGAGTGGGCTGGGGCGTACTCCTAGGTAGGATTAAAGAAAATCCTATGTCGATCCTCAATTTTACTCTGAGTGCAACAAGCACTTATGCTTACAGCTCCCCAACAAATCATCAGTGTTACTTTTTGTCTTTCAAGCACTAGTGACAGGGGCGTCCACATCATTTATTTATTTTTTTGTTTTGCAGGGGCTTGTTTTTTAATATTTTTTGCTCTACAACATAATTTGCCGGAATGAAATAAAAAATCCCCTACAGCCCACCCCCTTCGGACGCCCCTGAATGATTACTTTATACTTTGATCTTCTCTCTTGAGGAATAATGGTAATTGCTTTTGAAAATTTAAAACACTGCACAGGTTGTAAGTAAATAAAGTATCGTACTAGTATAATGTCAAATTTTTGTACAACTATAGGCATATTTATCTGTAACTTATTGCTCAAATTCCATTATTGATATTGCCTCTTTGGTATCGATGCTGATATCCCTAATGTAATATCAATATTCGTTCTTAATGTATATAATATAGATTATTTATAATGAATTGCAGATTAATGATAGGAGAAAAATCCATAGTATTTATGCGAAAGAAATAAAGAATTTGATGAGGGTAAAAATATTTGCAACATTTCCAAATGTAAAAATACTTGAATACTTGTGAGTAATTTGCGTTCCTCTAAGCTATTATGTAAGATAAAATAAATAGCTAAATGCATCTTCTTGCAATAGCTTAAGAAAAATCTTGTGAAATTGTCATATAAATGACCCATTGTAAAAATAATATTATTACATATAATTTAGTTTATAAATCATTATAGAATCATCATTTATCATGACATGAATAGTTGAGCACTCTAGATGCATTATAGATAGT
Organism: Lepeophtheirus salmonis; assembly: GCF_016086655.4. Classification (NCBI taxonomy): domain Eukaryota; kingdom Metazoa; phylum Arthropoda; class Copepoda; order Siphonostomatoida; family Caligidae; genus Lepeophtheirus; species Lepeophtheirus salmonis. The sequence goes on from NC_052135.2 coordinate 58,766,442, forward strand.
TATGTTAATCCTGTAAAGAAACAGATAAAATGATTTACTATCATAATTGAAGCCGTTTCACTCCAATGGATTAGTCTATCACGGCTTTATCTCACTAACACAAAAATATACTATGTATTTTGTTGTCAGCTGTCGATGTATTACGTATTTTCTCCTAATCAGTCTTCTGAACGCTGATGGATAACATTAGAATTAGCTCTTGTTAAACTGTGACCATTTCCCAACAATTATTGAATAAAAATTCCATAGTTGGGAAAAATTGGTCCAGAATTTGCCAACTACCAACTCCTTTTGTCATTTTCTATTTCTTTACATATTAAAGGGTGCGTAATACAACAAAGATAATGACATGATGTTCTACATTACGTCGTTACCTTAATTGTATCTTTGAACCTTTCATCCGAAAAAAACAACAATATTGAATCGACTCAATGAAACATGCGCTCGGAAGAAATTATTCTCTTGAACTCAATTTGCGTAGGTTCACGCCAAGGTCATTAATAAATATACTTTAATTATATGGATTTCATACCAAATTCCTAGGTTAGATGGAGTAAATGTAATATTATAATGTTTACTGATACTTAATCAATGCAACTCCATCTAACCAATTAAAGGAATATTAAAAATAGAAAAAAAAGAAGGACCAATATTAGTTCGTAGTTGGCCTATTTTTCCGAACTATACAACCAATCAACGTTCGGAAAACTAATAAGGAGAAAAGAAGTAGGGACATCAATAACTAATAAAAAAATACCGTGTTTATTTTTTGTCTTAATGACGTAATCACGAGACTAAATAAACCTTATTTTTGAGGTATACCTTAGAGATAAAATATATAGAGGGATGATACTGAGCAATAGCGAGGGAAATTTTTTAACGTTACGACAGCAGACAAAAAAAAAAAAAAAGAAGATAGTTGACCAAAACAATCGAGAACATAGTATTTCCCCTATAAGCTCCAATAATTGTGTGGCCTGTAATTGTACTCCCAGAGCGGTAAGTTTCGCAAAATCGGGGGTAGGGGAGCAATTCTCCAATCAATCATGCAAATTGTAACCCCCGCAAAAAACGATTCAAGAAGCTGCTAATGAAATTAAGAAAGAGAGCGATTTCCAAGCAAGGAAAATATATGTTTTTTACGTAAGTATTTTAATACTATTTAATTAGGACTAATTCATTATTTAGGTCTATCATAAATTGGAATATTTGTATCACAGATCTAGAGGAACTTTAATACTTGTATTAATTGCCTTTATTAAGGATAAGTAAATTTGGGATGATGTGATATATTTGGATGTTACAGTCTGATATAAATAGTAGATATTGACCAAAGTTAATAGAAATACAAGGTTATACCATAACACGTGTACGACTGATGTTTGACTTCCACCACACTTTTAATATTGACGTCTAGTAGATGAGTGGTTGCATGTTTTGTCAAAATCTGTTTTTCTTGCGCAGCAGTCGGTACGATAGATTAAATTGAAAATTTAATCTATGGTGACGTCAAAGACTATGAGTGGTTGAGGCTTTTATCAAAATCTGTCTGTCTTACCCGGCAGTCGGTACAATACATCAGATTGAAAATTCTAGCAAGCCCGATTATATGATGGTCCAACCTTGTATTTCTATCAACCTTGATATTGACTAAGTCTACTTTGTTTATCTCATATTTTATGAAAAGCCTGTAAGTTAAATATCATTTCGGAAAACATGAAAGACAGAGGATTCAAGGTACAAAAGTTCGGAGCATACTCAATAATCTTATTCAATTTAAAAATTAATTATTATTATAATAAGGAGAGGGATGGAAGAAGTTCAAATGTTGTCTATCGACAAGTGTTACTAAATTGTGGAGTTATGTAAAACATTACAAAAAATAATCATAAATATATATATAATAAGGATAATTCGTAGTAATTTATAAAATAGTATGTTCAAAATACTTAAGTAACCTATTGACATCTTTAAATTCATATAATTATGATAATTAATTGTCATTATTACAATACACATTTAAAAGAATAAAATTATTTGACGTGCACTCTATTTTTTTAACTGTGTCCACTTATTTGGGCGCGCTTTTTTAGGCGTGCATCTTTTTAGCGAGGCTCTTTTCAGGGCGGATCATTTTAGCTTGCTTCTATTTGGAGTTGTATCATTTCGGCGTATTATTTATTTATATTATATTGGAATTACTTTCAATCAAAAGGTTAGGATCATGTCATCACTAGGTGTCCAATAACAGTAGAATATATTATCCACATGCTGAAACAAAGCACGCATGGAGTCTTCAGATAAGGAGTAGCATTCCATTTACTTAGTATATGGCATGTAGTATGCCTACATTGAGCCTTGAAATAGACTCTCCTATTATACCGGAGGAGTCTTACCCAACGCAATGACCAAAAGAGGGGGGTAGACCCAACGTGGTGGAAAAGCGGAAAAGCTTTTGCTCTTATAATGTGCTGAGACTGTTCGAAGTTAAATCTCGCCCAAGATCTTAATAGGAGAAATAGAGCGCAAAGTGAGATGATAAGAAGTTGATACTTCGCGGAGGAGATCTTGTTCTAGAGATTAGTCCTGGACGAGAAACAGTCTTTCGATCACTATTTGGCAGGTTGAAAAGTGCTGATCTATCACCCTCAGTATTGCATATCATCATAACCAAGAACCCTAATTCATCAATTGAATAATATTTATTGTTTCTATATCTATCTTCCTCGGTTGTTTGTGGTAAATCTCCTTGTGAGGTGTTGAAGGAATAAAAGAAGTGAACAAAGATCCATGAAGTCTTCAACTCTTATCTGAATTTAGTTGATCTATGGTGTATTAGAATAAACTCCTATATCATTTTATATACTTTTGTGCTCCACCTCTAAGGGAGCGAGAGAATTGGCAAAACATAGTGTATTCATTTATCATTCTACTCTGAAATTCAGTTTATATTAGTTGACCTATTTTCTCAATTGGCATAGAACATGTTTTATCCTCTCTAACGAGGAATACGAATAGAGTCATGGATTAGAAACCGTCGATTAAGAAGAATGCACACTTGCATAAACTCTTCTTAAAATTGTAATCAAAGTTCAAGGTATTTTCCACCTATAGTATGGAATAGGGGCTCCCCGTTATTGAAATTGCATGAAAATTGAGTGTTTATTGATCTGTTCCTCCATGATACTTTTCGTCATTCAAAATGTCTTATTTTTGATAAGTACTCACTGTTGTTGAGCTACAGAGTCATTTTTATTTGTTTATCTTCCTTTTAGATCTAATTTCTTGATTATTCATGTTACCGATTGAAGATATGAACCTCGTCTTTAATCGAAAATCTTCGCTAGTTATGTATGTTTGCCTCAGTCCAGAAGTTTGGATATGTCTCCAAAGGGATTGCCCCAAATGAAAGAAATAACCAAGTAATTTTGTTTGTGAAAACGCATCCTGTGTTGCTTTTATAGTTGCCTGTTCAAAATCTGACTGGATGTTTTTAGGATAGAAGACTTTTCCATGACAACTAAGGAAAAGTCCATTCCAAAATCTTCTATAAGTCTCATGGGACTTGTTGGGAAGTAATCCATAGAGACATTGAATTACTGTCCCATAACAAGTACATGGACAGTGAAAATTTGGTAAAATATAGTAGGACAGACTTTAAATGTCCCATTCATGAACCAATGCTTATATTTGGTCATTAAGTCCAACATTATTGTTGTGCCAAATATTATAATTCGATGTTCATCATTGACACCTGAATCATACAGGAGAAATTGTTCTCCAGCGTTCGTTTTTTGAAATTCCTCTGGAACTTCAAATCCATTTCTTGCTCCGGTGATGGTGGAGCCATGTTATTGTGCCGTATCCTCCTAATAGTTTGGGCCAAGTTTCTATTAGTTTCTAAGGAAGCAGATACTTCTTCGCTTAAATTTTGGATATTGTTAGCAATAATTGCTCTTGTGGACTCGGAAGATGATTTAGCAGATTTTTTTATGGAAGTGCACAATTTCTTGATTTCTATTTTCTGATGGGACTGGGACATGCCAATGGTTCTATAAAACAGAAATGGGCACATCCCCATTCTGTGGACTCAATTGCGTCTTCACTCGACCGCAATTTGCTTCGATACACCGCCAAGGCCAGGTTTCCGTAGATTTCCTGTCGATTCTATATATGAATCCATCAAAACACAAGTGCCTTAATTCTCTTTTGCTTTTAAAAAACTCCATAGTTCGGACTTTGAATTGTTGCTATGCTTTCAATTTGAATAATTATGAAATGTTGGTAATTCAAATCTTTAATTATCAACAGCAGATTAAAAATTTGTTACAAATGTTTGAAGCAGGTCCTTTACATTGACTTTAAACGATTAGTATTAAAAACTTAATTGGGTGGATTATTTATGGAGCATTTTTTGTGAACGACGATCACCAAATTTGATCTGCATGTAAAAAAATCAGTCCTGGAGTATTTTAGTATAAGATTGTTTGAATAAACAGTAGGTTTTACACGGCTAAATTTTTGCTTTCAATAAAATATTAACCTCTTGACTTATGTTTATTCCATACTAATCGAGCTTAAGATATCATTACATGTATTCTTGCTATTTATTCATTCTTTAACGAGTAGGTGCATTGTAACTGGCTATCAAATACAACTACAAGCATTTCGTTTTTTATTCATAATATATTTCATATTTAATTTTCTAAGATTCTCTATTATGAGTTTGACTAAAAATTTTAATTGATGTAACAATATCTTTAAATCTATAGACACATTAATGACATTAATATTCTTTATCTTCATTCAGAAGGGATAGATCTCATCTAGTCTAGGTAAATACCTTGGACGTACCAAATTGTGTATAACGCGATTATTCTACAAAAATTTTTATTAATATGGTAGTCTACTTTTAGTTACAATGTAACTTTGATCGACGGCATCCTCGTCATTTATGAATATTTTAAATATATTTTCTTTAGTTAGAAATAAACATTATTTCTTTAATACTAGGTATATTTTTGTCATAAAAAAGTCATCAAAATAGTGGAGAAATACATAAGTAGTATATTAAGAATAATAGGATATTATGTAATAAACATGAAATGGTCATGTCAAAAACAGACTAATAATAAGATCTTAATTTGTCATTTATGCTGAATATAATAAATATAGACCTTAATATAATGATCTTGCTAACATAACTGAATATGATATCTTAAGTAAGCCTTGTGATTTTGACTATTATTTCTTTAGAGATATATATTTTTGCAAATATTTAAATGATACTCAGGAAATAAAATTTTCTAAAGCATACCTATATTCATATTGTTCTACAACTGATAACAGTAATAATTTTGATAACTCGTATGTCTACAATTACAATAATTAAATAGTATTTTACTATCAAAATAAAGTTGAAGGAATCAATAAGATACAAAAATAAAATAACGGATAACTCATAAACAAGGAATTAAATTTTGAGGAATAATTTTTTGCAAGAGTAATATTACAATATGGTGAGAAGCTTTTAAGAAAAGGATTCCCGACTTCAATAACTTCATTGAATGAGCTGTGGATGGAGGATGATTATTCTGTGTGTATTCCTCACTGGGTTTTTTATTCGATTATTCTGTCTTTTTTATGAAACTCCTTAGTTCTTAAAGAAGTATAAGATGATTCCTTACCAGATCTAGAGGAATTGATGTGTTCTTGAGCATAGAGGTGATGATTCACAAGATCAGAAGTCACTATCCAAGATCTTGATGTGAAGGGATATATGCACAATAAACGATCCATCCATTAAAGGAGACAAGATCCCTTGAACAGAACATGAAGTTGAAGCAAGGATCAGAAGGCATAAGACTAGATATCCAAAAATAATCATATTAATTATTAAGAATGGAAACGATGATCCAGTATAACCGAATGCTTCGTAGGAAAGATCCATCTAACTTCATTTGTTTATTTTTCTTTCGATGTTAGGAATACAATGGCAATTTTGATAAACTCAAACGGATTATATTGCCATTTTCTAGCTAAAATTGGAACAAAATTTGGAATATTTTGACTAGATTTTGGAAATTAAGTAAGCGTAAAATAGATATAACTTTAGTTTAGGTTATCAATATTGTATTAATGTATTCATTTATGCAAGAAAGTCAACATAAATAAGGAATATTTTGATGGCGCTTAAAAGAGCTATGCGGAAAAGCAGGACGCTGAAAAGAAGCTGTGCTGTAGAAAGAGCCCTGCTGGAAAAAAATCACGCTAAAATGTATGACCGCCGTCTTTAACATACCTAATTATTATAATTCGAATGTTTCGGTCAACTTTTTCTTCTTTTTTGACGGTGTCAACTACATTTTGACATCATCACTCTATGTACTTTATTTCTATGGAGTATATACTATAAATTTAACGAAACCTTTGGGGGATACTGATCAAAGTGCTCAAAATCCTTTTTAAGAGAGTTTTATGAGCAATAAGCTTTGAGCTAGTATTTCATCGACTTGAGTTGATTGAGTCGAACTGAACAGAGTCGTGTAGTTATGGATCAAATCGAGTGGATAAATTAGAAAAGAAAAATAAGTAAGCACCACTCCATTTATTAATCTTCTACTTTAATAATTCAAAGATTTTCTAGATGCTTGCCGATACCTCATTTTTGTGTGTTGCTGCATGAAATAAAAAATAACCATGTAGCAGCGAGCATATGTAGCTAAAGCTCAACACGTCATATTAAAAAAAAAAAATACTAAAAAAAAAATTCAAAAATCTAGAATTATTAAAAAACAATTAAATTTTTTGTAAAAAAACTTCAGAAACTCAAACCTGCCCTCAAAAAAGTTCTCAGCTATTAACAAAAAAATAAAAAATAAGTTCAAATATTAAATTTTTTGGAAAAAACTTTCAAAAATCTCCAGTTGTTCAAAAAAAAAATGATATTTCTAATATAAAATTAAAAAAAAAAATATTACATTTTTTGGAGAAAAATTTCAAAAATACTTGGTTATTCACAGAAAGTTAAATTTTTTAATAAAAAAATTGAAAATTTAATTATATTGCAAATATTAAATTTTGTAGTAAAAAGCAAAAATTCATTAATTTTGGAGGGGTTACTTTTTTCATAACCTAGAAAGGTAATAAACAAATAGTTAAAAACCAGTAACAAATTATAATTGGAATCGAAAATTAAGTATAATTTTCGAATCGCAGATCCTGATTCGAGAAAAAACATCCAATCTTCCGATTCCAATTCCAATTAATCGTCCCATTACTAATTTTAATGCAAAACTGACATACTAAATATATTGTCTGGAAAATTATTTTATTTTTTGTGCTTGTTATTTCTTTGGCTTTGTTTATGGCATTCATTTAATTTATAAATAGAAATTGAACGACGTAAATCATTAGATAACGCACTCTGGAGAAATTATTCTTTTGAACTCAATGTGTGTAGGTTGGCACCTCGATCGTTCATAGGGAAATCAGTATATATTATGTATATGGACTTCAATTAAGATTTCTAGATGAGATGGTGTCATTTTAATACTTCAATGTTTACTTATAATAAATCGATCCAACTCCAAAAATATATCATAATATGAGTATATAACAAATGGCATCGGTAGACAGGAATATATTTAGATATACATATACATATATATATATATATAACAAAAAACCAAATTCGTTACGCAAATAGCTCATGCAATAAAATAAAATTTAATTCTACTAACACTCAATATAACCCCGAATAATATTTAGCAATATTTACTTCTCAATTAGTGCAATTTTGCCTTGTATTCTCATTGCATATAAGTCATACTGGGAATTACTAAAATAACATTGATCTTTAAATTGCCCGTGCCATTAGAAAAGGTCAAAAATCATTCTTATCGAGTTTAGAACCAAAGGTATTCTCCAGTAAAGTTTTAACTTTCCTATATGCATCAAATTCAAATCCCGACAATATTACTGTAATGAGGTTCTATCAATCTTTGGAAAGTATGTAACTTAAAAATTAAGAAAGTCTATTGAAAACAAGAAAAAGTATTTTTTTAAATAATGTACGTGACAAGAAAATACACTTTTTTTTAGCTAGTTACCGTCTGTACAAAAGTAATATATTATGATTTTTCTCACATTTGCGTGTGGATTACATTTGTATTATTCCACACGGTGTTATCTCGTTTACACAAAATTATACCATGTAATTTGTTGCATGCTGTTGATTCCCTCGACTTACTTAAAACATCATGGCTATTCCATAACTTATTCTTTATGATAAATATAGAAAGTAATAACTTATAATACATATGCTCCATTTCCAAAATGACAGGAAAATATAATTTCTGGCTATTATACAAACAAAAATGAATACCTACGCTTATGATATAATATTAATAAGTAATATTTTAATATAGTATCGAATAAAATACTTTGTACGATTTTAATTTTATGACTATATATAATCCATTTTAAAAATTGTGAATAAATAATATGAGAGTAATAGTCTATTAGTACTGAAGGGATAACACGTTGTTACTTTAATTGCTTTACGCAACCTTCCCCACAAAAAGAAACAGAAAAAAGACCTAAAATTATCTGGCAGTTAGCCACATTAGTCAATCTTGCCAACTGCTATTTATCTATTAAGTACTCCGAGACAATCATTTTCTTATTATTTAAATAACATTTTTCAATGAATTTCATAATATTAAAATCCTACATGGTATTTTATTCGATACTGTATTATAATATTGCTGTTATTTTTGCATGTTTTTACAATTAATTATATTAAACCTTTTTATTTAAACACAATCCTTATTTTAGTCATGTATATTCGTAGTAAAGGATTAATTCACAGTAATATTGATTGGTTTTAATCATCAATGTACATTCTTCTATCATATCCTTTATTTTACCTTTTGCATATTCTACATATATTTTGGTCGTCTTTTATCATTTAAAAAATAAACTGTACGTCCATATTAATTTCCCGTCTACAATCATTCCTCTCCATTCCGTGACTCCCATTTACTCGGTTACCCTCTTGGACTTTCAGCGATGAGAATCGTACCACTCTTTAATCAAATTTAATCTTTAATTACATTCAAGTAAATACCCCAATTACTTTAGCCATGATGTGTCAAGTCAGAGGAGGGTATCAACAGCTGACAACAAAATACATAGGGTATTTTTGTGTGTGAGGTAACGCCGTGATAAATTGCAATTGGTATAACTGACTTGTTTGGCTAACTTGTAGATAATTTCCGGCCTTTCCCCCTGATTCCTTCCTTTAAAAGGTTGCGTGATACAATAAAAGTAACTACGTGTCCACAAATGATCATCAAATTATGTCAAAGGGTTATTCTTATTAACCCTTTAGGCGTTTCGTAAATTGCACATGAAGTAGTTAATTTTGATTGTCACAATAGGTTCTAAGGGACTTTGACGATAATCTTTTTGACAAATTGCCCAAAAAAATAATAAATATTCTCTAATTTGATTCATGCTGCAATACTATGTAATTATGATTTCCATTCATGCCATTAAGTATTCATTAACTGAGTCATTTCATTGTGAGAATGCTCCTACAGTGGGCTCGAACTGCTATTAGAACCGTTGTAATAAACCATAAAATTCGCTCAGTAAATCACTGCGTTACCTTTCTAACAAAAAAATAATGTATTTTTTTATCTACTATCGATATTTGGATTTCATGGGTGAATATTTTTCATATTGCTTTTTGAAGACTTGTGCTCTTTGTGTGGTGTGAGTCTCTCGTCCAAAGACAAAATTATTTTGTGGAATATAGAGTCGGAGATAATTATTAATATATGACACTTTATCATTTTAATTTGTGGCAAATAATGAAGGATTTTATATTTCTAAATAGGAGTGACATGAACGGAAATCATAATTACATAGTATGACAAGATAAATCATTATAAAATATATTAATCATAATGCTCAGAATAAAAGAATGATTACTTGATGAATTCTAATTGAAAGGCCATGTCGGGGCCGAGAATAGTATCTTACATTTAATAAAAATTATGAAATTTAGCTTAAATTCTTGGGTATCTCAACTCATTCCACAAATTTGAATATAGCTCATAAAATGGACTCAAATATGTCTATGAAATATTGACCTACATATATGTACCTATATATGAAGTAAAATAATAAAGTGGGATTTTCTCATTTATTTATTTTTGTTCAAGATTGTTTTTATGTTGTCGTACGAAATGATTTTAAATATTTTACACAAATACTTGTGTGAAATATTTTTGTCATTAATCTATGCATGACTTAATGTATGGTTCATTACTTCAACTCGAGATAAATCAATATGCTTGAATGACTTTTTTTTTTCTCCCTATCATCCATTTTTTTTTATATTTGCTAAGATGTAATCGTTATTGAATCAGATAAAGTACCTTCATACTACTAAATGATGAATTAAGATTTATTGATTTTAATTAGGTACTTCATAGAAAATTATGTGCATAGGTCAATTCTACGTAGAGATAGGACCCAGATCCGAAGTAGTGATTGGAGCAACATCTACATAAACCTTTTCATCGAATGGGTGCATCGAATGTCAGCTGTCTAAGTTTCTTCTTCTTTTCCTCTAATCAGTGTTCTTAATATTAATTGATTGGATACGAGTTAGTTCTTATTTACTAGTGAATAGTTATCAAATATTATTGAATAATAATTCCATCGTTGGAAGAACTTACAAACTACCAACTGATTTTAAAACTTTTTCTGTTTCTTTACGGATGAGAGGTTGCGAGATACAATAGAGGCAGTGACGTGTCTAATGTTATTATTATAATAATTCTAATAATCACTAAAAATTATATTCCAATAGCATTAACATTTGATTATTGTTTCGGCATAATAAATCAGTAAAACTATAACTTTAATCTGGATTTTATCTTATTTAGGTCCGAACACCGGCTAAAATGCTCCTAAAATTCGAGACAAGTATCCGGCTCATGTTCGAGTATCAAAAATTTACTCGATTATTTACGTCTAAAGATCCGAACCTACCCGGATCCGAGCAAATGTGGATCTGTCCTATCTTTAATCCCACGTAGCGAACAAAAATATTGATAGTCAATTTAGAAGCACAAAGGACTCGTTCTTCATACCAAAAAAGTGATACATGAAAGATTTTAATAATAATTTATTTTACTGTAATTTGATTTGAATATCTATGTCTTTATATAGGTTTTGTTGATCTGAAAGAATGATTTATTGTGTATTAGGGGAATACTTTTAAACGTATTTGTGAAATCCAGACCATAAGTCCGCTCAAGAAATTTTGAGCGCACTACCGCTCAGTTACACATTTTTTGTGAAAATAAGATTGATCTTCCAATGTAATCTCCATACACGAAGGACCTGGCGGTGTCTCTAAGGGGACTGATGTAGGAGTCTTCTTAGAGTGGCGAGCTACATGAGAGTCAAACCCTTCAACCGAAAAAAGCTGAGAGCCATAAATACAGTTCAGAAATTAAGATTCTAACTTATCTGGATACATAACTTCAACCGTTTTTTCTTGCAATCTTTAGATTATTTTTTGATGTTATCTCATAAGATGCAGAAACGGAAAAAGAAATACAAATTGATATACATGAGCAAAAATTTCAATTATTTTCTAAAATGACAAGCGCGCTCCTGCTCTCACTCGTTATTCAAACCAATGAGCGCGCTCCCACACTCTCTCCAGATTTTTGAGTAGCGCTTAATGGATCGCCACTAACTAATGCTTTGGTGAAATTACGTTCTACAACCATCAATGAACAAATTGACATTGAAGATTATGGACATTTTAATTTTGTCTTTAGAGCCTTTTTGACAAAAAAATTTTTCGTCTGTTGCCCAAACAAGTATCTGCCAAATTGCCTATTAATTACTTTGTGACTTCAAACACTCATATATGAATACTTATAGAATTAACTTTATTTAACTCTTAAATTGAGCTTTTTTAGAGTGGTCGTTATTTTATACAAAATGATGCAAAATTATATTAAAAATATATCATATTTTATGTTAATTAAATAATTAGAAATTGACAATTTTGCAAAAGTCTTAAAAATGTTGATTTTGATTTAGACAAAAGGCACCACTCCTTCTACAGCATGATTCCTATGCATTATGAAAAAAGTTGTTGTCTCACCCTGTACTTGAATTTCAGAAGTCAGTTAATGAACATGAAAAAAATTAGTCCGAAGCTGTTAATTCAGAAAATGAATCAGAGATCAGGATTGGGCGTACTCAACATTTTTAAAGAGACGTAGCTAATGTAGTATTAATCATAGATTATTTACATTTTCTTGGACACTAGATAAGCAACCTCATTATAACATAAATAAGTCAATTGTAAAAGAGTAGACTTAATTCTTGTGATGAAGTGATGAATAATGAAGGCGAGGACTTATCCCATCATTCATTGAAAACCCTCATTTATGATTTAAGTTATTAATCATAGAGCTGTGGAAAGGTGAAAGATTCTGTGGGAAAATTTCATTCTTTGGCGGTGAAACTTGAAAGAGTCCTCCAAAAGCAATTATCATGTATAATAAAATTTGGTCGAAGAAAGAGCTTATTTTTATATAGAATTTCCTTCTACTCCTGATATATCTAATATCTTCTTTATTAGTGAGTATGGAGGAAGGACCTATTATTAAATTTCATCGAAGGAAGACATTTTTGAGAGAGTATCCATGACATAGTTATTATATTGTTGGTAATGTTGTGTTTGTCCTTATTTATTCGGTTCAGTCCAGTCGTAAGAGCGGCCCTATCGGTCCTTGGGACAACATAATTATACGAACATATCATATTGTTATTTAGTTATACAGGTTATTCTACAGGGGCGGGGATCAAATTGTCGCCTACTTTAAACCTTGATAACTTGAAGACGACATTATCAAATAAAAAACCGGTTACCAAATAGGAAGGCTATTTTCGTCAGCTGACGATACGTAGTTCAGTTAGCATCATGCCGTCATCATATGAGGAGATAAAGAGCTATAAGTGGAACGGGGAGCTTTCAAGGTCCGCCGTAGTCATGGCATTGGTTAATAATGGAGGTGAAATCTCCAATTCAACGATTGCTTCAACCTTAGGAGTGAATTTATGGACTGTTCAGCGTATCTGTAAGAAGCTAGAGGACACCTGGGATGTTGATGCCACCATAAGGAGGGCACCCAAGGAGGAGGGCGCCGACAGGAAGGTCAGGGACACCGACTTTGTCGACAAGGTGAAGAAGATGGTTGACAATGACCCTACCAGGTCCATGAAGGCCGGAGACAGGCCCTGGGTGCGGCAACAGGACTCAACACCCTGCCATGTGTCCAAAATCTCCATGCAGTGGTTAACCGAGAACTGTTATGACGTCGTAACCAAGGATTTGTGGCCTCCTAACTCTCCCGACCTTAATCCTTGGACTATTTTGTCTGGGGCTATGTCGAGAGACATACCAACAGACATCCCCATAGCGCCAAGGCCAGCCTGATGGACTCCATCAAGGAGGTATTCGGCAACATGGACAATGAGATGGTCAGAAGAGCATGTGGCCGGTTCAGAGGCCGTATTGAGGCCGTTATTGATGCCAACGGTGATTATATCGAATGAATGGCTACTCTATACCTATATGCTTGTCATAATTTTGATTTTCAATAAAAAAGTTAAAAAATGTATATTTTGTGTTGTTTTTTGTAGAAAAATATTTTGGCGACAATTTGATCCCCGCTCCATTTATTATTTAACGGAATAATAAGGAAAGGAAAATACCTTCAATTACGTCAAGAGGAATCTTCTTTAAGGACCGGCAAGTGGGATTGGAGTGGACTGGAACACTGTCCTTGGCCCCAAATAATGTAACCTGAGCTGTAAAAATGCTCTCTCATTTCAACTATCACTGTTTGTATTACATATCAAAACAATATAAAAATGATATCTGATTAATTGTAAAACTACTCAATCTAAAGAATTTTCTAACTTTTTGTAAATTTAATAGGATTATAACCTGCTTTTCTCATCAAGGTCTATGCAATTTAATAAGTTCTGGATAGTTGAAAATAACTCTGAATAAATTCTAAATTCAATAACGGCCTCTTCTGTAGGTTCCTCTTGGGAGGTCAATTTTATTGGTGTGGGAGGTACAAAGCCGATTCTGCCTCCAATTTTTTTTTACCAATCCAATTTGAGACTTGAGATCCTTGTCAGGAACTGACCAGATATATATCCCATTGAAAGTCTCGAAGGCTGCTACTACTAGTATCATGTCCCAACTTGATGTCTTATGGAGGATGGTTACATTAAACAAAGCTGGACGAGTATTGAACTTTCCCAGCTCCGGATTTAACCTCAGGAGTTTCCTTCAATTTTTCCACCTCCGGAGATACCCAGACAAATTTGTATGAAGAATTTAAATCTTGAGCTTTGAAGTTTCTTCCTATGAGAAAATATTTCCTTCTGAATACAATCCAGGGTCTCTAGCGAGAAAGACACAGCCGGTTCTTTGCCCCCAAAAGAATGGAAAGATTCAAAAACCTTTTGTGAAGGCCTTTGTTTCTTAGTATATGTATGACGTCCTCAAAAGTTCATCCGAGTCCTGTGCAAGCCGAACTATTAAAGAATAATAGTTTGGTTTATCTTGGACACATTAAAGTTCGGTCTATTAAAAATCTTAACGTTCTCATACCGGTCTAGGATTTTCAGACCGAACCCAAACCTACTTTTTATGTGTTTGTCCATTAAAATTTAAACCCTAATAGTTATTTAATAGTAAACTAATCATGAATTGAATCTAATATGTATGAATTTAGACTAAGTATATTAGTACACTCGAAGCAAAAATGTTGGGATGTCTCCAGCGTTTGTTTACCAAAGAAACATGTTCTCCCTTCCGATTTTCTAAAAAATAATTTACCCAAACCACTCCGTACTTCATCACTAATAAGGGATAGTCTATAATCCTATTAAGCTATCTGATTATATCCCGGACTGAGGCTTTAAAGTCAACCTTATCTTTCTTCTTCTTTAAATGATTTAAAATTGATCTATTTTTGATTTACGCACTAAAAGCATTCTCAACCTATTGTTTCAAATCATTTTCATACATTTAAAACACCTATCCCTAGGGCCAATTTCTTTTTTCTTAAAAACAACTTTCTTTAAAATAATTTCTCTTTCAAATATCTCATTTGCCGTAAATTTTTAAGTTTAGATGCACACAACACCGTTGACCAAAGATTTTACTAAATATTTTATTTCATATGTCCAAAAATAAAAATGATTCTTTTATTAAAAATAATAAGTGTAAGTATAGTTGTACCGAGGGGCAAAAGAAAAAAAAATATGAATATGGAATGTACTAATTATTACTTATGTGATTTAATGTTCATTTTATTTATAAAGAATAAGTTTGTTTTTTGACACAATGGCTAAGAAGATAGGATCACAATGCCTATTTACTAAATTAATTAACAAAAGTGAATTTCACAATAAATTTTCTTATACACATTATTTAAATAATATTACGAATATAAGAATTGTACATCTGATATATTAAAATATATTTTCATATTTAATAGCATTATATTGTTTCATTTTATTAGCATCAAAATATCAGTCAAGCATGAATAGGTTGAATTTTTTAATTATAATTGGATTCATCATGGAAAAATAACTTCAATGATCATGCTAATATCTCTACAGGGAAGTCCGTAGGATTTTATTTTAGGGGCTTATTTAAAGAAATATATAAAAATCATTTTTTTGAAATTATATTCTGTGTCGTTCATGTAAATCCTGACTTCCTTTAACTGCATCCTGATAAATAAAGAAAGCAAGCAGAGGTTTGAAATTTTATTAAAAAGTTCTAATAATACAAAAGAAAAAAATAATCATTGAATCTGTTTGTCATTTTTGCAAATAATTTGCTCGATACGAGGCCTAAAGGATTTGCAGGGCCTTTGTTACAGTACTTGATGATGGAGGCCTTCAAGGAGTCGATACTGTTGTGTGAATTAGCAGAGACCTGCTTTCTAACTCCCCAAAAAAGAAGTAATCTATGGGATTCATATAGTGGGAGTTAGCGGGCCAGGTTCAGGGGTAGATAAATGACATATTATCTTCTTTAAACAAGTTTTGGGCCTAGCCGGCCTTGTGATAGGGGCCAAGTCTTGTTGAAACAGGAACTCGACTCTATTGGCCTCAGTATTCATCCAATGCATCACTTGGTCAGACAGGAGTTCATAGTACCTGTAGGAACCCATGCTCTCTTTTGACTCCAAGAATATGGGGGGGGGCATGTCACTGCCGTTGTTGCTGAAGTCCCAGGAGATGGCTTCAAGGAACATTTCAGGCCTACAATGAATATGGGAATGCATTTTTAGCACTCTGGAACTTGTGGGTTTTTCTCTTAAATGTCCCTAATCCTTCCAGCTGTTGTAGACGTCGTACATGTTGTTTTATGGATATTTGAGCATATTCTTGATGTACGAAGGACTGAGTAATCCCGTGCATGCAAATTCAATTATGGTGTTCCTCTGGGTCTCCTAAATCGTAAATTGTTGTTTTGGTCTAAAAGTTTTGCAATTAACTTAAACTAAGGATCAATCCCTCACTTTAAAAGTGAAATAACCGAGTTCAATTCTTTCCTTATTGTTATTATTCCTTATTTAGTTAAAGATGGTCCGGATTTACCTGAACGATCCTGAATTGGTGACAATAAAAATAAACGGGGGAGGGGGGGGGACTATGGCCCATCCCCTGCAAACGCACCTGAAAAGTGTTTATTTTGTGGATTTTATGGTAATGGTTTGAAAAATAATAATTATGGCATTGGTGTCTTTCTTGCTCAAACTAATATTCTTGATATTTTCGGGGCCAAATCTGAAAGAAATGGCTTATAAAACTCTCAACCTCCCATATATGGCCGTTAACTCCACCGCAAATCCCACGTTATTCATCTTGATGAAGTCAAACTTCGTACGGACTTATCTGATAGACACATAGAAAAACCTTAGCCCTCAAATATTATGATATAATTGATGGAATTACATGATTTGAAAATTGATTTTATATTTTAAATAAAGCTAGTTTATATTGAATAAATATACAATCTTATGCAAGAAGAGTAAGTGTTATTCAGGATTGCATAAATAAAAATACAATCTTTACATAGAAGAAGTTAATAGTTTTCTTATTGTGTTTTTTTTTTTACAAACATTTTCATTTCTTTAGAAATTTTATTTTTTAATGTATTTTTATATAGTATATAGCGTTTTCATGGTAAGTCAACATCGAGGAGGCCTAAACGAGCAAATGTTATAAGAATACTGATAGGTAACTCCCAACATTGTTGGAAGTTACTTGTTGTAGGTACAGTATAACAAGTATAATTATAAAAGTATACGACGATTCAGTAAAATATCTGGAGGAATTGATGGATTCTTGAGCATAGAAACAATGATTAACGAGGTCTCAGGTCGTTATGTGAAGGGGAATCTGCACGAAAAAAAGAGATGAGATCTGCCGAGCGAGGTACAAAGAGGCGAGATCCGTGAAGTAAAAGAGAGGATCAGAAGTCGTTTTGATTGGATATCTTCCAAATGGCAAAAATATGATCTCCTAAGAAGGAGAAGGATGAGTGGATGTGGATCCATATATCCGAATACTTTGTGGTTAAGATCCATCTAAACCACCATGAACGACTTAATACTTTACACGTTGCTCAACATCAATATTTAAATATTAATTAGTTATAATATTAATATCTTTCATAAAAAGTCAGGCGTATTCTTATTCGACCTCCAGCAACAGTTGACATGTCATTGGAACAAGATTACCATGCTATTTGCTCTAATCTTAATTTTTCCAGGATTTCCATCTTTGGTCTTTTATAATGGATGGAGCTAGATCTAATTTGGCTGCTTTCTCGGCGTTAGGAGCTAATTTCGATTCTAAAAACCTTAATCAAATGTGATAAACTTTTGTGCATCCTATCAAGTCAGCTAACTTTGAAATATATGCTGTTTTAGACATATGTCATAGATTTAAAATAATTAGAACAGCTCTAGAGGATCTCAAAGTGTTTCATGTGTATTTTAAATTGCATCATGGGGACCGAAAAACTTTACACCTATATCCTGTCGGGTAAGCTGTAGATTATTTGTAACATATTAAATGCTTTAAGAACATTTAAAAAAATTCATCAATAGAGTGAGGTCTCAAAATGGCTAGAGCTACACCCTTCGACAATCCAATTTCAAACATCATCTAGAAAAATTAGTTGTCCATACAGGAAGAAAATATTCTCGGGAGTTTGTCTTCCAACTGAGTTGCTCAAGACGACACCATAATGGGCGTAAATGTTTCAAGTTTTCTTTAGCTTGAAAAGCAGGAAGAAGAACAGTGCCATCAATTAGAAAATGATATTGATACTTCAATTTCTAATCACAATTACAAAGTTCAGGACTGTCAGGCATGTACAACAATCTTAGATCTTAGATATCTGGCTTTCTTGCTTTTCAAAACAAAAAAATCATAAAGTGTCATCCTTGTAAACTTTCTTTTTTGTATAAAGAAGCTGATCCATGTAAAGAGCGATATTTGATCATTATGAAAAAGGTAAAGGATTGAGCCCACCATTTGAATCTGTAAATAACCTAATCATTCACGCTGAAATAGTTAGGATGCTAAATAGGGATCGAATAAGTAATCCAATATTTTAGCTGTTGATTTTGTTTTTTTAAGCAATAAAACTTAGGGCAAATAATGAATCTAAAATTGCCTAAAATCAGACTACTTAATCAGCTCAGCGATATATCGGGCATGTTCTAATTTGTACAGAAAGAAGGGATTTAAACTTATTTTTAAATATACTGTCTGAATCAAAGTTGTAAGTAAAATATTGTACATCAACCATAGCACAGAGAGCCATGACTAGGGTGCCATATTTTTATTTGCAAAAAAAAAGAAGATGCTTTGTCCGATCAATGTCAGTAATGAAGGAGACCTGAAAAGGGGAATGTTTTGAAAATAAATTAACTTAAGCGTGAAGTAATAATATATATACGAATATATTAAGTGTGGACGTAAAACTTGCAGTAGTATTTTTTTTAAAGATTTCATTGCGTAACAAAACAACAGTTGAAATAGAAATAAACAATTTTTATTTTTATCCCATGTCTCTATGTCTAAAAATGTCGGAGTAACAACAAAAATAGCAAGTCTTTTTCGATCTCTTCCGCACCGGCCTCAGTACCGAGATGGCTGCAGAGCCCTTTGGCATCTCTATACGGTCTGTCTACAACATCAAAAAGTCAATTACACACCTACAAAGCGGAGAAGAAGCAAAAATTATCCAGCAATAATATTGCTGATTTCTGGCTTGACTTCAACCCCCTGGGCTTTACAGTTAAGACGTTTTTGGGGAAGAATGTCCAACGCGCTTCGCATCTAAATTTGAATTTTCTCCGAGCTACCATCATGACAGCGTGGAAACCCCTCACTTTTTGAGAAAGAATGATAAGTTCCGTGTCAAGAAATATATGACATCATTTGTGTAAAACTAATGATGCACTTAAATAATGAATTGGTTCCAGCAACGTTTGGGAGATTAGATAAATGCTAAATCTTCATATCTATTCCACATATCCCAAATAGGGGTAATTTTTTTTAAAGATTTCTTACCTAAAAAAAGTTAATTCGGGCAAATTATACAGTAGAGAAATAAATTTATATTTGAACTTTTTTTCCAAAAAATGTAATTTTCTGTGAATAGCTATGGATTTTTGAAATTTTTTGCTAATAGCTATGTTTTTTTTGTTTTTTTAAATCAATTTTTTTGAATTTTTTACATACTAAATTTAAAAGACCAAGCTCCCCTTCCCAATATATCTATATAATATTTTGGACAGCCCTGTACATATTAATTAATAGCAGAGGTTGCCGGCGTTGCAGGATTGAATACAGGAGAATATAAACAAAGAATGAAGGTAGACGAAAAGAGACAGAAGGAGAAGAAGATAAGAGGGATAATATAGAAAGGGAGATGAGAAAAGAATTTTTATTTCGATCAATGACAGCCTCTTAAAGACCTTGGAAAGCCCCAAAAATATCATAGAAACATACTTGGTTATTTTATAGCTATACTTTCAAAATTTTATATTGATACCAAAAAACATACTTTATAAATATATATAAAATGTACATTGGAATGTTTAATTAAGAAGTGGGTTGTAATTGTACATAGCTTTTGATCCATCTACTAAGGTAGGCTTATAAGTTATAATCAATTTGTTTGGTTATATTTTATGATGAATAACATCTATCTAATAAAATTCAATTGAAAACTAACTATTAAATCTCAATTTTTCATAATTTTGTATACAACTAGCAAATAACAGAGCGAGGCATCCATAAACACATGTACATATACAAAGCTTGTTGTAGGGTGGGGTCTAATTGTTGTATTTTTTTTGTTTTGTACAAAGAAATTACATGAACATTTCAAATGCTTCATGTTAACATTACATGTCTTAGCTATCAATTTGCACTTAGCAGGGACGTCCGCAGGGGCTTTGCTTAAGAATTTTTTGCTTCTTGCTAGAAAATTTAATATTTGATCTTTTTTTAGATGTAATTCAATTTTTCTTCAATTTTTTTATGAATTGCAGTGTATTTTTGAAATTAAAAAAATATATATTGTATCAAGAATTTTTTCCCAAAAACTTTAATTTTATGTGAATAGCGGTGGATTTTTGTAATTTTTTAACAAAAATTTCTATATTTGGAATATTTTTGCAAAAACTTTAATTTTTTGTCTATTTTATAGTTAATTTTTTTTGTGAACTCAAGTGGATTTTTGAAATTTTTTCCAAAAAATATAATATTTTAAATTTAATTTTTGTAAAATAGTTTACTTATTGATGATTTTAAATTAGATTATAAGTACGTGTATAAAAATGTTCCTTTAATATTTGATTGTAATCTTTTTTTAATCTTCTTCTGAATCAAAGTTGATAACTTTGAAAGTGTTTATTCACGAAATAATTATGAAATACAAAGTTTATACTCCCTTCAAGAAATTTTGTCACAATACATATATTTTCGTACCGGTTCCGCAAACAACATTGGAATCTGTATAAATGCATACTAAGCAAAAAAGGGCAATTAACATGCCTATGTTTGGGGTTGTTGGACAAAAAGAATACTAGCTCAGCAATTCAGAAAGCATTAGATAAAGTTATGAGTGTTCCAATATTTTATCATTTAATGTCATTCCTCATACCGATTCGAATATTAATATGATTTTATTTTTAATTGAATAAAGAGGTTTCATTTTGCAAACAAACGACAGCTGAAATATAAATAAATTTTTTTTTATTTGAATCCAATCCCTCAAAGTGTAAAAAGGTCGGAGAAACAACAAAAAAGGCAAGTCGGGTGCGATCTCCTCCTCTCCGATGTCAATGGTGAGAATACCCTTGCCATCTCCATCCGGGCTACCTATAACATTAAGAAGTACATTAAAGCTCCACACAGCTAAGACGAACCAAAACGTCTGTAGGAACAGTATTGCTGACTTTCGGCCTGTCTCCATGTGGTCCTCCTTCGGCCCTCACCTTAACCCCCTAGACATCCTGTTTGGTGTAGAAGAATGTCCAAATTTGGATTTGCTCCGAGCTGACATAATGACAATGTGGTACGTCATGTACAATATCTTCAAGAGCTGTTAATCTGTTCGCTGCGTGTCGAGGCTTTTATTGCTTGCGAAGGAAGACATATTAAATAATAATAATTAAAAAAATAGCTAAATATGGTATTTAATCATATCCCAAATTGGGTTTGAGTTATCTTTCTTTGACTCCATGAAAGTCCTGTTTTTTGTAATTAAGTCAGTATACTGCAAATTTTTGGTCACCACTCTTCATGCATCAATATACGGGTACATCTATAGTGCCGGTATATAAATGAACACTTCTTTCAAAATAGGCAGTAATTGTACAATGTACATGTAATTGATAGATAAGCAGCTGAATGTCTAGATGTGGCTTTAATCAGATAATTGGATTCAGTTTCTGTTCAAAGGGTTTTTATGACAGATCCTGTGTTTTGATGGCGTTATTATTGTTACTGAGTTTAATTGTTTAGATTTATCAGTAGTGGCTATCAAGATAACGAATACCAAGGATATACGACTAGTTTATTGAGGAAGAACAAATATTTTGTCATCATCATTGTGATTGTAAATACATATGTATGATGAAGAGTTGTTCATTATTATTCATAATCCTATGCAACTCTCACTACGATCATTCCTCAAACAATAGTAACGATTTATTTTGAATACGTCAACATATCAATTTCATTGTTGTTATCAAAGCACTTTTTTTTAAATAATCACATATAATTTGTTTCGCTACGTAAACACTATTCTTTTTTATAAATACGTGTGTATAAAAAACATAATTTCGAAATACATAGAGAAAAATTTACATAATTATTACAAAAATTAAGTTATCAACTCGTCACTAACCATTTTTAACATGGGCAACACTATATGTGGCCTGTAAACATAAAAACAAGCTAGAAATTTTTTAAAGTAAATTGTATATATAATTATTAGTAAATTGATTCTGGATTATATTTGTATTATATCAGGGGCATCCGCAGGAGGTGGGCTGGAGGGACTGTAGCCTCCACCCAAATTAAGGAACAATGTTTTTAAAAAAAAAAAAAAAAAAATAACTCATTTGCACAAATTATGCAGCAAAGTAAAAAATTTAAAGTTTGAAATAAATTTTTTGTGAATAGATATGGATTTTTGATTTTTTTCACAAAAATGTTATATTTGAAATTTAATTTTTGAAATATTTAATCTATTTTTTTTTATTTTCTGTAAATAGCTCTGGATTTTTGTAATTTTTTTCAAAAAATTTAAACAAGGTAATGAATATCTAGTATATATTAAAGGACTCTATGGAAGTCCCTGCGTTGAAGGGATAATTGAGTAATTCAATCTAAAAACATGGAAGACTATGTTCCTAACTCCGACCTAGAATATCGTGATATTGTTCTGACGTAGTCGCCTTATTCTTGTCTCTTCAATATTGAGGAGGCAGCCAGTTCAAACTGGCTGCGTGCATGGAGAAACATGGTGCAGATTTTAATATTAAGGCAATCAGAATTGAAAACAACTAAATCCTACCTTCCTTGACTTAAGTGCCCACTCTTTGCCTAGAGTCCACTAGTATATATATACGAGTCTATAAATGTTTTGGAAGATTCACATCATAATAATAACATATTGGGAATGGAGGTGTGAAAAAATATATACGAAAAGGTTGATTCTCATTCTTGATTATTTTTCTAATAATTATTTGGCTGAGAACTCGGTTTATTAAAAATATATTTCTTTCTGTCTCTTAATTCCTTTTGATCCGACCTTTTATGGTCGTTTATATGCATAGTACTTAAAATTACCCACTAGGTTTAATAAGAAAAGAGTGAGAAAGTTAACAAGGAAAAGAAGGAAGGAAAGAAATAATAAAAATTGGGTATAGAATGGAGCGTTAAGTCCTTTAATGGTTCATTGAAGTGTCTATTACAATAGTTTGATGATTTATAGGAAAATTACATTAATTACATCCAGTTTTACATATTTTATTATCTCAATATTATCCTCAACCATTAATTTATTCCGCAAAATACATATAAAGATGAATAAAAATACATAATATTTTACTTATAAAAAACCGTATTTTCCTTCAAAGAAAACATTGCCCAAAAAATCTCTAGTCATCCTAATTACTCTTGGGCCTCCCCACGTACAACCAATATATTTAATTGCTCTATTTCCCTTTGGCTAAAAATACCATTACTTACTTCGTCATCATGTATATTTCAATACTTTGATCACGTAGAAAAGATAAGATATTTATGAAAACCCTTGTAAATAGAGTTGTGAATCACTTCTATGAGAAGAAAGAAGTTTTTTTGTTTTCATTATGAGCCAATTCACTCAATACATATTCTTTAGTTTGCCTCTTGGGTATTGGCAACATTATGAAGAAATACATATCAACAACATTCAATTAAATATTTTAATCAAAAGATTGAAGACTATTAAAATTAAAAGTAAATTGGGCAATTCTGGGGTTTGGCCTGAAAATTCTAGGCCCAACCAAGGGTGTCCAGAGAGGTTGGCTAGGGGGCTGCTATTATTTTTTCAAAAACTTTAATTTAATTTTTCAATTTTTGTTCCCAAAAAAATAATTTTCGACATTTTTTTTTGATAAAATTTAATTTTCTGTGAATAGCTTTTTTTTTAAAATCGAAAAACATTTATTTTTTCTGTTAATTTTTTGAAGATTTTGAATTTTTCCCGAAAAAAAAAAAATTTAATTATTTTTCAAAAATTTTTATAGTTGAAATATTATTAAAAAGTTATTTTTTTTTGTTAATAACTGTGGTTTTTTTTTTTAAAATCGTAAGAAAACATTTATTTTTCTCTGAACAGTTATGAATTTTTAAAATTTTTTTCTAAAAAATTTAAGTATGGATTTGAAAATTTTTCCCCTACAAAATTCATAATTTGAATTTTTTGTGAATTTCTCTTTAAATTGGATTTTTTGAATTTTTTTCAAAAAAATTAATATTTGAAATTATTTCTCAACAAATTAAATTTTGAAATTTTTGTCTCATAATTTTAATACGTTTTTTATTATGAACTGAGTAAAATACAGCAGGAAAACCACTTGCCAAATGCTGCTCGTCAGGCACAAAAGAAAGTTATTTATCCATCCAAATGTGACTAACGATGGAAAGTGTATATATTTTCGAATTCTAAGCGTAAAAGATCATTGGTGACTCCAGACTAAGTAGCAGCATCGACTGCAAGGGCAAATCTCTATGGACAGAAGAAAATTCTCTGTGTTTGGTGTGATCAGAAAGGTGTGATCTAGTATGAGCTGCTAAAATCTTACGAAATCGTTAACACTGAATGCTAACGTCAATAAATGACCAATTTGAATTGAATTTTTTTTAAAAAAAAAGAGGACACATCAATAAAGGTAACACAAAGTGATTTTACTTCTTGATAATGCACATTGGGACACTGCATATCTGGTCAAGAAAAAGGTTGGGATGTTTATTCGGGAAATATTTTCGTATGTGGTTTGTTCACCAGAATAGGTTCCTGTCCCATGACTAATTTCTATTGATAGGAGCACTTGCTCAGGAACGTTTCCTTTTTTAAGAAGATGTGCGAAAATGGCTAGATGACTGGTTTAGCTAAAAACACATTATGTTTGCTGTGGTATTCACAAATGGTGAAAAAGGTGGGAAAATGTTTACCTCGAATAAACTTTCACTGACAAAAAGAAAAAAAAGGTTCCGTGATTGAAAAAGTTTTTTGTTTGGGAGAAAAAAAAACAACACTTTTTTAATTTTCTGGCTTCTAAAATTAAATATGCCATGTTATTTTAACTCCTACAGACAGGAGATAATTTAAATCAAAAAACCTCTTCATCTTGGTAGAGGTAGCTGTTGAGGCTTGAAGATACTAAATTGGAAAGTCTGTGGAAATAAATTGTCTATACAAGAATACGTGTACATACAGAATAGATCTGGTAATCCAGATTTAGTCTCTCTTTCAATCATTTAAACTAATTGTTCACGTGATTAAATAGAATATTTCTAACAAACACCATATTTGATAGAAGGTAATGAAAGATTTGAAATTTCATGTAAAAAAAAACAAAAAAAACAGAGTTTTTTTTTTCTATTCTATGTCCAAATTTCTCTATATCGAAAAAGGTTAGAATACAAGTCTGTAATTATCCTTTTGAATAATCAAAAGAAGATATGAAGTTTCTTTTTATAAAAAAGGGTACTTATTTCCCTAAAAAAACACAACTTTTATTTTATAAATCTAATAGCGTAGAAGCATGGCATAAAGTGAAACAAAATCTGAATTTAAGAAGTCCTCAAAACATTTTGATTCTTATGACAGAAAAAGAATAGCCTAGCCAATGAAATTATATTTTTTAAATTTTAATGTAACTAATCATTAAATTTAAACTATGAATAAATTTGGAAGAAATGTTGATACTAGGAAACATTAGATTCAATAGGACATATCGTATTAATCAACAATCTATCAACGTGTTGATGGGATGTTGCTATAATTCCGGCCTCACTCAGTTAACTCATTATCATATAACTTTAGATAATTGAATGCATGTAATTGGTGAACACATAACCAACAAATTTGATGATTCATAAATGTATCCTTCTCATTAAATCTAGTTCATAAGTACATATAATATACTTGCAGTTGTACAAGGCATTGTCTGGAGTAATTAAGAGTCGGCAAAAAGACTAATTTTGCTTTTATAATATAGAATATAACTCCCCCAGAAATCCTCTTCGTTTGTCATTTATAAGCTCACACGTCACTGCTCAAAACTTATATCAATTGATATGTGTTCTCTCCTCAAGAATAATAATAAGAGTTTGAGATAAAGATTTGATATGATTTTTTCACCATAACAACTCAGAATTTTATGGAACCTAGCGTAGGAGTATATTAGTGGAGAGAATCGGTCCAACACTGATTTTTTTTTTTTTTGTCTTAAGTTATTTTTTCTAGACCACCACAATCTCAAACCGCAGAGCAAAATTTAATCGTTTTCAAACCGTGGACCTATTTTTTCGGTCTTTCTCTATGAACAGATTTTCTTCCCCATCCGAATTCATGATTTGCACAAATAGGACTTTAACACCCCATTTAACTTAATATGACACTATTATACAAGGATTCAGAATTTTGAAATCCACGTGATGTCATCAACAGTTGATCTATAGAATCGGTGTGTACCAAGTTTCAAATGAGTTCGACCTGGGCCGATTTATTGTAAGACAAATCCTGACGGAATTATTTTTTGGGACATATTCAA
Source organism: Lepeophtheirus salmonis (assembly GCF_016086655.4). NCBI lineage: Eukaryota > Metazoa > Arthropoda > Copepoda > Siphonostomatoida > Caligidae > Lepeophtheirus > Lepeophtheirus salmonis. The sequence continues at coordinate 58,793,441 of NC_052135.2, forward strand.
TACAAACTTCTTATTATTAACAAATTAGTTTGGTTTGTATCAAAAATCATAATGGTTTGAGCCTGTCTAGGATCTTCAGACTGAAACTCAACACTAAAAAGTTTTTAAGATGACTGTTAAGGACTATTTATAAAAATATTATCCATATCCTCCGGATTTTTTCTCACTCCTTAGTAATTCAATGCGTAGAAAATGAGATCTTCCTATTAACTTTAAGAGGGAAAGTGATTCTGGTGGTATGTACGTTATATGTACATACATATGGAATGAATATCTAGTATTACATATGTGGTGTATAAACTTAAAAACAATTTAAAAACAAAAATCATGAGAAGGATAAAATTCTATTTTTACTTCATATAAACATAGAGCCCAATATTTCATAGATGTATTTGAGTCAATTATAGGTTTTTTATTCAAATTACTCGGATAATTTAAGATACCCAATAATTTTAGCTATATTTTAGACCCTTTATTTGATTTAAAATACTTATAGTGGCCCAATATAGCCCTTTCAAATGTGAAATCTATGAATTTCTCATTTTATTATTTTTACGATCAGTTTTGAGTGGAATTTGAGGGGTTAATTAGAATAATTTTTTTATAGATCTTGACGATTTAAAATTTAAAAAAAAATCCTTCTAGCTTGCTTTGTGGCATGACGAGCCACAAATTTCATTATTTGTTAATCTACTTTCAAAAAGAACTAAGTCTTATGTACTTCATGAAGTATACAATGTTAGCTCATTTTAAATAACTTAGAGAAGTTTCTTGAAGAACCCTTCATGACATAAAGTTTTTTCAAGATGTTTATTGGATTCTATAGGTAGACTTTTCTTTGAGCAAATAATTATTATATGAAATCATTATCGTTTTTTTTTGTCCACCTACGAACACTATCATGAATCCATCTCTTAAAGGGATGCTTAGTTATTTACCTAAATCAACAAAATATAAAACATTGTGCTACGCCTCTTCTATCACCACTCAAATAAAATGTAGAAACACCCTATAATTTAAGGTTTAAAATCCGCAAACACATGTTACTCTTAGAAGTTACCATCATTCAAAGTCAATGTTATATAATAATAAATATATAACTTTATCATTATTAATTACTTACATATGTACCGATTGACAAAATTTGACTTATAAAAGGACATGTATTTATTCAGCACAATGAACGTTATGGTTGGGTACACCGAGTGGTCCATTAAAATTTGAACACTTTGAATTTTAACTGCAACAAGATATAATCTACTAATTCACAATAGAGTTTCAACAAAATTATTACTATAAATAGATGCTTGTCTGAGCTCTCTTAATAATTGATGTAGCCGCCCTTAGCAACAAGGATGGCTTCCAGACGGCGGTGGAAGGCCTGACATCCACTTTGGATGTAGTCTTCTGTCATGGTGTCCCAGTGTTCCCTGACAGTGGCTTTGAGGGCCTCGGTGTTTGGTTGACAGACACTGTAGGCCTTCATCTCGACATGTACCTAAAATGTATAGTTGAGGGGGTTAGCATCAGGCCTGTAGGGGGCCCAAAGTGTAAAAAAGATTTGAAAGAGTCTTCTAAAGGAGGAGATAAGATTTTTTCATAGCTGGTGTCAAAAGTGGCCTCTCCACCCTCACAAGGCTCTTTCTACACAATTTTTTTATAGTTCTCTGGATTTCTAGTGTGAAACTCCGAAATCTTTTGCATGACCCTTCATGGACTTGAAGGGATTGGCTTGGGCTTTTTTTTTTACTTTTCCGGTCCAGTTATACCTTTTTGACAGAGTTCATCTTTCTTTTCAACGTTTCGTACGTGCTGAAGACGAAGACGGTGGTCTTGAAGACGCCCAACTGCTTGGAGCTTGCGAATGAAAATTCGTCAATCACGTGCAAGTGTCATTTTCTCGACTTGTACTTAAGCTAGAGAGCTCAGGTATATTTTGTTTAGTAACTAATTGCTTATGCTTTAATGTACAGAACTATTAATTAAGTTTAATCACTCAACCTTAATTAATTATTGAATTAATAAGTGTTCAGATTTCAATGCACCACCTGCTATATATAGCTGTATAAAATATGATCTAAACGAATGCAAAAATTTTGTTTCCAAAGCCGCTATCATTATTATTTATTTATTGAAGAGAGAATATTTCATGTAAAGTAATCACAAGTGCGTGAAGTGATGAAAGATAGAGAGTAAGACAGATGATTATTGGGTAGTTACTAGTGTAAGTCCATATTGTACTCGGATTAGAGTGAAAGTTTGGAATCGGAGTTATTCCTGCATATGTCTTTGCTAGATACAGGGTGGGAACTTGTGTTTATTTCCTTGTTTTATTAGTGTTCGCAGCTAATATCCTAAAACATTTTGAAATCTAAGGTGTTCTTCTCTTAAACATTCTTCCAATTGTTTAATCGTTTATAGTGAAAACTATTTAAAATGGTAAATAGTTGAAGAAGTTTTAGAATATTCGTATTTATATCAAAGAAAGTTGTAAAAGGGCTTTTTATCCAGGATTTGAGAACAAATTTTCGATTCTTGTTTATTAAAGACATTAGGAATCTTTTGATACAAAAATTTAAGATTTTCTTTTAAAAAAATGTAACATAGGTCTATAAGATGATATAATTTTCAGGGGGACAACTTCCATATTGGCTGATTTTTTTTCGGAAAATATGGTCATTTTAAGCCATTTTTGACATAAATTTCCTAAAAAAAAAGCTTCAAATTGCGATATTTCTTTGCTCAAACGCCTTTATACGTCCTCAAAGTGCAATATTTGATGATTAAAAGATGAATTTCTGAATATTAATGACTATTTCAATACCCATTTGCAAGTAAGAATGTTTGAAATTTTAAAATTTGATGACGTTTAAAATATTTTTAATAAAATTAGTTCAATTTTGGCTTTTTAAATATCAAAACAAATATATATATCAATATAAATCGTCCCAAATATTGCGAAATTGCCAAATGGAGGTAAGGATTTTCTTCCATCTCCTACGACTAGTCTCTGTAAAACTGGGACTGATTAGAAAGCGTTTATGCTTAGGAAGTATTGGGTCACTGTGTAGACGTTCCCTTATTTCAATTGGCTTAGAATGATTTATTTAAAGGATAAGTCTAATCCGTCTTCATTTTTATGGTCTTTATCTATATATATCATTGAGATACGATGTGAACATAATATATTCTCCGTTTTTAACATCCTGGAGCAATTAAATGATCTGACATTCTCACAGAAATTAAAATCTAAAGTTAAATACCTTTTAAGAGTAAGATAATGGCGACTAATATAAAGCATGCATAAAAATATTTTCCCTTGTTCCTATTCTTCTTTTGTGTAATTCAAGCTATTGTATATGGCCTATACACAAGTGTATTTGCTTAAGACGATACACTTTTAAAATTGCAGTTAAAAATTATGTAGCAATGTGATTGGCTCTTGTTAACCAATTAGTGAATCCATTGACATTTAGAAAATATTTATAAAACAGAGTGATTAAGCATTTCTTCTTTATTATCATCATGTCGAACATGAGTCTTGGTGAACATAGAGTAAAGGAGATTTATTTTAGATCTTTCTCACCGAGGCATAACATCGACAGAAATTAGCCTTGACCTTGGTGTTTCCAGGTATACTATCAACCGGACCTTCGAGGGGGAGGAGGGGACTGTTAAGGCTCCTGAGAGAGTTAGGCCACGTCTTGGAAGGTCAGATGAGACTATGGAGGCTTTCAAAAACGCCATTGAGAAAAAAAAAGGGATGACCACGATAAAGACCTTCCCACGAGAGTTTGACATGGACAGGAGCAAAATGAGGAAGTTTGTTCAGTAGAATCATGGCTTTAAGAATTGCAAGAGGACACCTAAACGATCCTTGAAGCCGATTGATTGCGAGAAGAGGATTACAGTAAGAAGGAAGTTCTTGAAGAAAAACCTACTTAGAGTTTTGATATTGGACTTGGATGATACACACTTTTACTTTGGTGATATGGTGTTAACAGAGACAGTCTTTTTTTACCTTTTCTCCACATGTGGGGATTCCCACCACGCACACTACAGGAAGGTAAGGAAATTTGCCAATATGCAAGTGATTGCAGTGGTTGGATCGTGGGAAAAAAAGTGCCATCTTCCTTGAACCTGATGAGAGGTTGGATTCAACCAACCACATTAATTATTTGAGAAAGAAGATCTTCCTCTGCGCCAGGAGGACCTACGGAGATGACTTGTGGCTGCAGGAGGACGGTACCAGCTGTTTCACCTCCAAATTTACACAAGATATGTTGATTATTCCCAATGAAATGTTACCCTTCCACTCACCTGATCCTGCACATATGGACTTTTGTTATATTTGGGCGTTTAAAGAGGAGTCTCAATGGCATCCCATTCAGGAGCAATAACCAGTTGAATGCCGAGATAGTTGACGTTTGAGCTGAATATACCAGAACTTCGTCTGTCTTAACATGTATTGAAAGTATAAAATTAAATAACAATGCTTTATCTAAGTTATTATCTTTTATCCAGCCAAAAACGGAGTGTCTCATCTTAAACGAAAACCCTTGTATAAATAAGCTCAACCATCATTCTCAATTATGCTTAATCAATGTTATGATATGCATATCTTGATGTGTAGAATATGCGTAATTCCAAAAAACAAATTTGAAAATAAAAGTTTTTGCTACTACATAGTACATACATATTTGAATTATTCTTCACAAATACGTAGAAAATAAAGAGAAACGGAAGTGATCTTTGATTGTAATGATATGTATGTACAAACAATTTGACAAATTATTGCATGATATACATACTTATGTTTGATCAATAGGTAAATGGAATTACAAAGAACACATTTTAAATCTTCGATTCATGAGTTCCACTCCAAAAACTCACACAAAAGCACAAGTTAACAGAGGGTTGTTCATATATATAATAATACGTCGGCTTTGTTAATGTCCGTCATTTTTGGCGCCAAGACAACCAAGTATTATTTGAAAGAACAATTTTTTCATTAATATTAATTAAAATAGTCAACTATTGATTGTGAAAAAAGGAAATTAACAAATAAAAAGACTTAAAATTTACTCTCTATCAAAAATACATCTCTCTTATACCTAATTTTCTTATATAACTAACATTTATTAGAATATGTTATTACATCGTTATATATTATATTAAAAAAAAAAAAAATGAAAAAAAGGTATTTTTTTGAAAAATAATTCAAAAATTAAATTAAATAAAAAAAGATTTCAAATATTAAATTTTTTCCAAAAAAATTTTCAAAAATCCACAGCTGTTTCCAAAAAATTAAATGTTTTAGGAAAAAAGTTGAAAATGTTAAATTTTTTTGAAAAAAAGATTCAAAAATTACATTCCAAGTATTACATTTTTTGTAGAAAAATTTCAATATTAAAAAGTAAACATTCCTTATTAAGGGGGGCTACAGCCTCTCCAGCCCACCCCTGCAGACTTCCTTGCTATTACAATGGAAATAATAAAATATTTTTCTGTAATTACCCTGTTTTTAATTAACATATATTAATTGTTCGAATTTAGATATTTCATAGGGATTTTTTAGTACATATTACTTTGATTTAATTCAAATATCACTATTTATCATTGGTAAAAAGGAGTATTTAATGCAGGCACTAAGTATTTTTAATGCATAAAACCATTTGATAGAGTTTGAGAAAGGTTTATTGGAAATTTGTTCATCTTAGAAAGATCTTCTATGATCCCCCAAAATGGCGTTGTCTTTAAAAACAATGCAATTTATAACATCAGTGAAAATGCTCAATAAATCTTATCTTAATTATGTATTATCAAATTACTAATATAATATGTATGTCCATTGACAATCTTGATTTAGAGGCTATCTAGATAAAAATTGACTGAAAAACATCCTCATCATAAATTGAATGTTTGATGAAGGGATGGAGACAAAGCCAGTTCCTTCTTGTCAAGTTCAGAATGTCTATACATGTAGATACTTACATATCTAGCTTGTAAATAGATTGTACGCACATATATTTTATGGATGTTGATTGAATAAATATGGAGACTATGAGATCCAAGGTTTCATATTTCCATGTACATATGTATGTATTGTTTAACTCGAGTTTTTTTTTAATTGAAGGAAATTGAGGATAAAAAATAGACGTTTATGTTATATCAATACAAAAACAATCTTAAATATAAATTTAAAATAAATATACATGTGTTCAGTCACAAAAGGAAGCTGGGGTAGATTTTCTCGAAAAAAATTATCTTTTTTTGTGAATATCTGGGATTTTGAAAAAAAAAATTAACTTTCTGTAAATAGCTGTGGATTTTTGATATTTTTTTGTTTTTTCAAAACCCATAATGTAGACAATAGTTATTATTAATAGGTATAGGACTATAAATTGGGATATGAAGTCAACAAATGACTGAAATAAGTGAATAAAATACATACTATATATATAGATATATACAGTATGTCCAAAAATTGATGGTGGTATTAAAAATATCCGTTTTATAGTAAAAAAAAATATTTTTGGTCGGAATAAAATGAAATTTGACTGATACAATCATTAGGTAATATTGAATATTTCTGCTGCAACAATTTTCGATGATTGTATCATACATCAGTATAAAAGGGCTCCGAAAACACCACAGGATGTTAGTTGAAATTCAATATCCGAAATGGTGAGAGCACTCTTTGGAAACCAATGTCAAGACTGTTGGCATGATAGAGGGTGGATAAAGCCAGAAAGACGTTGCTCAAAGGTTACAGATTCCTCTCAGGACCATTGAGAATTGGTGTAAGAAAAGGAATGATGGACGCACCCTTCCAAATCCGAAGGGTTGAGGAAGGAAGAAAAAAATTAGTAAAGTTCCCAAGCTGGTGATTTTAACACCTTTGACCAAAAAGAGGCAATCCACAAGGAAACTTGCAGCAATGACTTCAAAGGGATATCCAAGTCATCTGTTCACAACTACCTGAGGCATTCTTTGAATGCTTTGGCATACAAACCTCGCCGCACCCCAAGATTTCAGAAAACCAAAGGAAGGCCCGGCTTCAATTCTGTCGTGAGCGGAAACACTGGACTCCAGATGACTGGAAATGTATCCTCTCAGCGATGAAAGTCCGTTTGAGCTATTTCATGCCCCAAATCCCGATTGGTTTTGGGCAAGTTATGTGGAGCCCACTCCAACTGTGAAATTTCCTCTGAGAATTCAGGTTTCGGCCGTTATCAGCCACCAGGCAGTGTCAGATCTTCACCTGATTCAACAAAACCAAACTTTGACGGCAGGGTAATACGTAACAGAGATCTTCAGCAAGTCTCTGATGTCAACTTTGTCTCGTACTGAAGAAAATGAACCTCCATTGAAGAGGAAAATGTTGTCTACACACATCAAGAGCCATTTTCCAGCAGGATAGTGCCCCTGCTCACCACTCCAAAAAACACAAAAGTGGTGTTGAGACAATTTTGATTCCTCCCAACAGTCCTGATTTGTCTCCCATTGAAAATTTGTGAGTCTTGGTCCAGAGGGAGCTCAATGAAAATGCGCCAGCAACTTCAGAGGATGAATAAAAAAAAAAAACGGACAAAAGGTAGGGAAAAAATTTCTGCAGATACTTTGAATAATCTGTAGGAAGGGATGCCAAAACGCATAAAAAATGTATTAAGCTTAAAGGTCGTCATATTGGGAAGTAAATAAAGTTTTCCGCCAAAAAATATCACTTGTTTAGGTTATTTCATGATTTTTTTAAGAAAAACATCATCAATTTTTGGACATACTGTAAATTTATGATATAAAACGGTAAATTAGGAAATTCTTCTTATCATAATGATTGTTCAAGATTCATTTCTCCTGACGCAACAAAAATAACAAATACCAATCCATTTTTTACTTCATTTACGAGTAGTGCCGTTTCTAGGGGGGGGTATTTGAGTAGGGGAAAATAGGACGGTAGTCAAAAAATTAGGTAAAATATGTAGCAACTGTAGAAAAATTTAATACCTACACTAAAAATAATGTCATGTCATATTTGAGTAAGGAAAAAAAGTTGTCTCATATCATCAAAATAGAAAAATAATACTGATTTTATTTGTTAAGAAAGGTAATTTTAAAAATATAAAGAAATATTACTTTCTTAAAAGAAGTCATTCTATGAAAAATTGACACAATTTATTAAAAAATGCCAAATAATGAAGGAATACAAAGAAATACCGGGAAAAAAGGGAAAGGATCTTGCATTCTATTTACTGAAAAAAATCATTTAATATTAGAATTGCAAAAATGGAAAATTTAAAAAAAAAGAATCAGGTCCCACAAAAAAAACAAAAAAACAGACAAAAAAAAAAAAAAACCACATAGCTACGGCCTTGGTCGTAAACAATATATTTAGATACTTTTTGATGACGTTATGTATCCTTTAACATTGTGAACATCTACACAATAACGTCACATGAAGTTAGTTCCATAAATCATATTTGTACCAAGATACGTAGAGACAAGCTATATCAGTCAGCATTTTTTCTACGATGCCAAACTGACTTGACGTAAGGAAAATAAATTGAGTGTCCGATGGCGTAATATTTATATTATATTTGTAAGATTTATACTTATTAGGTCACAAACTCGGTGTAAAAATTGAAGTTTTACTATTTTTATAATCAAGCAAGAGGCCGGAGAAAATACCTTCAATGGTTGCAAACCTGCCTTGACCACTTTTCAAACAGGTTCTTTACTTAAGACGGACAAATGAAACTTTAAGGTAGAAATTACAATTATTTGACTTGAACAAACAATGGAGTGAAAATATTTGTTCTCCAAAAAGAAGGACATGTGGACCACTTATCCTCTTCTTCAGTGATGGTTATGAGATTATGGCAAGGGAGAGGCGTGTTAATATTTTCACATTAATATCATTTAAGAATACTAAAAATGTTAATTAGTTTTTTGTTTTGTTTTTTCAATAAAAAAAGATAGATTTTGGTTTTGCCTTATTTTTAATTTAAGTATTATATTAAATCCAATGAAAATCGATTTCACCCACAAAATACAGCTATGCGCGTCCTAAAACTGAGCACTCCTTTAAATTTTACGACATGGATATATTCGTGATTTTATTGAGTTGAAACCGATTTATACTTCGAGGCAAGGGTCTTGACTATTTATAAACAAAACTCCAGCAAAATCTATATAGCAACAGTGAAACAACAGCCGATAATATGGAGAGAAGTCGAGTCGCAATTTTGGAACTTTCCGCGCGGGCAAAAACTCCCTCTGAAATGTCCTAGGTTCTGAACTGTAGCCGTACCACCGTTTACCAAAGGTAGCCAAAGGGACTCCTGAGGCGACCACAAGATCTAAGTCAATGCCTCGAAGATCGGACGGAATGGTTGCTGCCGTGAAAAAGTCTGTCGAGGATAAGAGAGGCCAGGTCACCGTCAGCGGCCTCTCCAGGGAGATCAACGTCAGCAGAAGGACAATGGACCGGCTAGTTAAGAAAGATCTTGCCCTGAAGGTCTACAAGAGAACACCTCGTTAAGCCCTCAAGCCGTAAAATTTAAAGGAGTGCTCAGTTTTAGACGCGCACACCTGTACTAAGACTATTGTGAATTTACAAAACAAATCCTGAGTGCTGCAGGAAGAATGGAAGAAGAGTATTAATGGAGTGTAGAACTTATTTCAGTAATCTATTACCCATTACTTCGTGGAAAAGTAATTTCTTTATATTACTTAGAATCAAGAGTAATAATACTACTTTACTACATATAAGTTAGTTATTTTTTGATGTCCCTTTTATGAGATAACAATGCTGCAATCAACTCGGCGAAATTTTTAAATTGAATAATGATTAGGTGAATATTTGTAAATTAATATATAGTCCTATCCTTCAAAAACTAATTTCTACTGCATTTTCTGTATTATTATTTTATTTTAAAACCATTGATTATTTTTGGTTCTGAATGACAAATTTCACAACTAAAAAATTATTTTGTTATATTTAGGTGCGGCATCTTAATTTCCTTTTTTTATAATGCGTGGGCATCAGACTGTAGAAGTAGTAGCGGAGTGGCCGTGGTTTCATTCTAGAGGCAAAATTCTAATGTTTTTATAGAAATACTAATAATAAGTCACTATTATGCGTTGTAGTAGTGAGGAACGTGCGTTGGCCATTGAAAATATGTATTGCAAAAAAATTGTTCAATTCATTTTTATAATTTAAAATTGGCAATTTTTTCATAACTTAAACAACTCCAGGGATAATGATGCTAGAGACCTAAAACTGGTGACTACAGATTTTGTATCATGCATAAATTTTTAATTAGTTCATTTGATTCAAAGCAAGTTATTAAAACCGTATTTACTCAGGGAAAAACGACATTTTTATGATCTCTTCAAAATCGGCAATAACTTATTACTGAACGAATTAATCGTCTACAATCAAAAAACAAGATATGTTGCCAATCAAATATTTCATCTTATAGTATAATATAATTATTCCACTAAAATCTTTTGATGAATAGTTATTTAAAGAAAAAATAATAATCAACGGATATTAAAATACCAAAGCCCTATTTATTCAACAATTGGGGACGTCACATATCTGATGGCACTATGTAAAACAAAACTTTTAATTTAATATTTGAATTTTTTTTAGAAACATGTAATATTTGAAATTTAATTTTTCAATTTTTTTTTTCTAAAAATTTTATAATCGAAATTTCATTTTTGAAATTTTTTTCAGAAAAATTTATATTTTTAAGAATATCTGAGGACTTTGGAATCTTTGAAATAAATTAAAAAAATAAATTTTAAATTTTTTCCCAAAAATATGTGGTTTTTTGTGGTCAGCTTTAGATTTTTGAAACTTTCTCGAAAGAGTTTATTTTTTCTGAATAAGTATGTATTTTTGAAATTTTTTGTCCAAAAAATCGATTTTATTTGGGAATAGTAACGGGTTTTTTAAATTTTTTTCCAAAAAATTTAATTTTTTATGAATAGTTATAGACTTTTGAAGAAAAAAAATAATTTCAAATTCTATATTTGAATTTTTTTATTTGAAATTTAATTTTTTTAAATTTTTAATTGTCCCATCACTAATTGTTATATTATTAGTTACTAGAAAAGTAATATTATTACAGTAATACATTACTAACTACGTGTTACTACATGAGAGAGAGAGAGAGAGAAATTGGCATAAATCAAAGGATGGAACTAAGCGAAAGGTTGTTATCTCGATGCTTCACAACTTCCCTCTTTCAACCTTTCAATAAAAGTAACACACACAATAAAAATATTATTATTATTATTTTTTTTTCAACAATTCATTTACATGTATAGAATGAATGGAAAAACATGTAAAAACAAATAAATACTACAAGCATTAAATAATATCTGCGGTAACTACGTCAATTTGTGAATGGGTGTTTGAAATATCGCGCTCGATCATGAGTAATGTAGCATAGCTAGGACATTATCATCATTCAATGAGGTGCGCATGGAACTATGCAGACACGAAAATCCGGAGCGGAATGTTAAATACAACTACTGAATAAAATAAAAATAAAAAAACAGCGAAAAAAAAAAGATTAGTTTGTAGTTTCATTGATTTTTTATTTATTTTTTTGTTCAGTGAGAATAAAAATCTCATTAATTTGTGAGCTAAAGTCTGAAGAAGAAGAAGACAACAAAGTATGAACTCTAATAAATCCGATCGTTTTCACCTATCCTTTTTAAAAGATAGAAATAACAGTAATAACCTCAACAATACAAATAAATCAACAGCTGCAAATCACAAATCCGCGGAGAGGAAAAGTATAGGAAATCCCACTAGTTTCGATGATGAGGAGTCCGATGACATGGATGAGGAGTCTGCATCGAAAACTCCATTTTATATTACTGTAGAAACTCTAGAAGGTGCTCTTGAGCAAGTACCTGTTGAAGTGGATGCCTCAAATTTTTCAGCTAACAAACCCATTCTCACTTATTTAGCGGATGTAGGTGAGATTTCTCCACCTAAGAAAGAGAAAAATGAAGTTTCGACACCCCTCAGTCTTGCCTCCAATGAGGACTTGGAGAAAGAATTGGAGAAAAGGGCAAGAGAGGTTCGTTCGGACTCCATTGTGACACCCAATCTCATTGCCTCACTCAAAAGTAACAAACGGAGGCTCGTCTCTAAAAATGGACAGTGCAATATCGAACTCAAACGTGTTCCTAAGAAAAATATGAAGCTAATTAAAGATATTTTTACAACAGCTGTGGACATGCGTTGGCGCTATACCCTTTTCTTCTTTGCTACGAGTTTCTTTGTCTCCTGGCTTCTATTTGCTCTGATTTGGTGGGCTATCGCCTTTGGTCATGGAGATTTAGAGTGGAAAAACTTGCCGGGTGGACCCATGCAGGCCAATGGATCCTTTATACCATGCGTTTGGGCTATTCAAGACTTTACCTCTTGCTTTCTGTTTTCTATTGAGACACAGCACACCATTGGGTAATGTAGTACTTATCATATTTATCTCTTGAATCCAGGGCTGTGAATAGGGGTGGGGGTACACCCCTTGATTAAAATCTTCAGTCAAATTTGTTGGAAAGACAGCAATTTTTGTTAAAATATGAAAATCAGTTCATCAAATTTGTATTCTTTTTTTCTACTTTTAACATCAAAAGAGTTCACAGATTTTTTTTTTTTTGGAGAGGAACAGAGCCGTAAATAGAATTTTGACTGAATGTTTTTGTTTTTTTAATATAATTTTGATAGTTAAAATTTTATAGCAGAAAATATAAAATCCTCACATACTACTATTTCAGATGTGTTTCTAACATTAATCACACCGTTCAAGACTTTCTACTCATATAAAATCCCAATCCCTAATACTAAAAATAAACAAAGTATAACCAATATAACTTTGAACCCTATTACCTAAACCTTCCACTCTTTAAAAAAAAGGGAATGAAATTACTAACTCTGAGTCAATCATATATGACAATAAGGATAAACATTTTGCATAAATGGGGAGCCAATGGCCCCTTATCGTTCCGCCACTACACTACGTTTAATAGACATTGAAAATCAATATTAAGGGTTACTTTTAAGTAAAGTAAAAAGGCAAATTTCGCAATATTTCCCTTTTGAGTTGTTTGAAAATATGTTTAACACAAATGACATTTCTAAGCGTGGAACGCTTAGCAATTTTAAATCCAGAACCAATCAATTTATTTTACATATTCCGTAAAGCGCTTTGTTTCCTTGTTTTAAGAATGGACAAAACAGTATTGTAATGGGACTTCCCTTCGAATCTGAGCAAATCAAATATATCTTTATATATACCAAGTGGTAGGTAGTTTATATGGGTATTTCAATGAATTTTTATGAATGTCTTTGAATAGTTATATACGGATAAAATGATCCAATGGTTGTGGTATTCTGGGCTATTATATTTTTCACAGGACTTGTAAAAGAAAAAAAAATTGACTAGCCAGTTGCCTAGTGGGAATTTTAACGACCGTTGAGCCCTGGGTATATGAATGAATGTGTTAATAAGACAAAACAATGCAAATATATATATCAATCTTTTATTGTATCTCCAAAAAGTCATTATTTATACATTTATTATAAGATGTCTGTAGCCTCTTCAAAACAAATAAGAAATTCAACTCTTTTTGATTAATAAATTAAGCTTAATCATATGACTCTCAATACGTAATTAGGAACAATTCTTCAAAGTTAAATTGCATCCACGAAATAGCACATTACTTACATATATCTATTTATTATTCATAGTTTAAATTGAGACAGCATTTAATATCAATTTATGCCCTATAATTCGTAGTAAAGTATAATGATAATAAAAATGCTTAATTTTCCTATAATTTTCGAAAAATAAAAATAAAAAATTGCTGAAAGCCAGTGGAGATATGTTTGTGTCATTTGGAGTCGATTATATTCTATTTCAATTCTTGCAAATGACAAGTTAAAAACTTTTTCTCAGCATATTAATAAAATGTTTTACTTTATTTTATTTTATAAGGAATTTGTCAAAAAATGTATATACAGGGTGCGTGGGCAAAATCTACTGCTTCAAAAAACAACAACTACAAGCTTATTTTATAATATTTATTGATAAAATAAAAACGAATATCTTGATTAAGATATATTTAGAGCAGCTATCTATTTAATGTAGCCGCCGTTTGCGGCCAACCCCCACTCAATGCGGCAACGAAACCGAGAACAGGCATTTTGGATCTGCGCTGCTTCTATCTCACTGAATTTCTCCTTGATGCAGGTGATTAGAGACTGCTTGGTGTTATGGGAGGAGCGGTTGGTCATGTTCTCCACGTAAGACCAGACAAAGTAGTCCAACGGGTTCAAATCTGGTGATGAGGGAGGCCAAGAGGAGAAGGGTACGAACGCAAAAACATTGCTTTTCAGCCTTTCTTGCGTCCGCTTAGCTTTGTGGACCGGAGCCGAGTCCTGCTGCCACATCCACGGCCTGTCTCGAAGATGTGGGGCGGCATGACATCACTCTCACCTGATACGACCCCAAAGACCATGACAGTGGCCGGAAACTTGGTCTTCATGACCCTGGGGACGTCCCGGACAATCCTGGTGCACTTCTCCTCCTTCTTCTTCCTATCAACAACGTCCATCGGATCCGATGACTCCTCCAGCTGCTTCCTGAGACTTCTGACCGTTCTAACTGACATTGACAGAAGGCCAGAGATATCAGTATTGCTTAATTCCATGTGATCACTAAGCATAATCTGAATAGCAGCGCACCTACGATCTCTCTCATTGAACATAATGACTTTTCTTGGGCACTTAAAATGATGCTATTGCTACAAATGCTAAACAATAACTGAAGCCTATGACCCGGGAAAAATTTTAGCATACAAAAAAGACGGATCAGACATCAGCTGATGGAGTAATGTTGTCTTTAAAATGGAGCAGATTTTGTCCACGCACCCTGTATATATATTCAATAAGTATTGGATTCAACTATAACTCAAACTTTAAAAAAAACTCGACTTTCTTAAGTTGACAATTTTTTGAAAACTGTCTCGAATTATTAGAAGTAAAACTACACTAAATTTGAGCTCGAATGATCAAAACTCGAATTTTTCGAGTATAATCTGAATTATACACAAAGGAAGGACTTAAATTATTAGGTATCATGCGGCTGAGATGTGCTTAAGTAGGGCTGTGAATCCTAAGCCTCTTGTAGCGTGCGAGATAAGTTGTTGTGAACTATGTGTTTCTTCTTCTAAAGCCGTTGTCATTACAATTCTTTAAATCTTGAAGAAGGAATGTCCATGTATAAATTGTGTTTGTTCATAAATGATGGAGAGTAAACCTGATGAATTTAGGGGATTTATAAGTCTAAGTGTAATTTTGATTTTTACAAAAGAAAAAAAAAAAGGTCATTTTAAGACCTTTTTGACTCTAATTTCTTGAAAAACGCTTCAAATTGGGTTATTTCTTTGCTCAACCGCCTTTATGTGTCCTCACAGTGCTATACTGTTAGACTCAGAGTAGAATTGGTGGTTGACATCCTGTCTATATCTTCCTTGATACGGAGTGAAAATCGTGTTGATTTTATTCCTCTTCACGGTACCCAGTTCGATGCAGTATAATGGTAAAATTGTTTTTTAATGGAATTAATGTAGTTTTTCATATTTTTCGATATTTTATTCCGTAATAATTTATTTTCTGTAGAAATAAATTATTCATAAATATACTAAACTTCTCTAAAAAACAAAGGTAAATATAAAATATATATTGGTTATAGAATACTAAACTTTTTGCAAAAAAATGAGCTTGTCTATATTTTCTGCTAATAAAAAGAACGATTATCAGTCACACAACTGCCAGCTGTCAAAAAGTTATTTTACTTGATACATATGTACCTGTAATAGTTACGAGGTATTATGATGCTAACATAGAAAGATGGGGGAAATTTATTTAAATTATCCATCCACTGGGTTTCCGTCAAATGGAATGTTGTTTTTTTTTTTTTGTTTTTTTACAAATACTTAAATTATTTCTTGTATAAAACCATAATTACAGATTTAAATATTACCTCACTATTTAAATCTATTAATATATATATATAATATCAATGCGATTATATATATACTAGTGCGTACTGCACCGAAGGTAAAAACGTTCAACCCTGGATCGTACCAGCCCAACTATCTATGTATACATTGCAACCTAAATTAATTTAATATTTGCTTTGTTGTGATTATATAGATACAACTCTTTGAAATTTTTACTTTTTATGGAAATAAATATTTTCTAAAACTACGTGATTATTATTTGATTGATAATAATTTTCTTTGTCTGAAGCCTATACGCAAACTCGACTCAGGTATAGTCTATCGACGTAATTTTTTTAACTTTTTTCCCACTTGAGTGGTAGATCTTTTTCCTGTTATATACTTTATTCACTTACAGTTTTTAAAGTTTTTTCAATTTTAAAAACGATAGTTCCACTAAGTTCAAAAATTATAGTTATAATAATCCAAAGCTAAATAATCTCCATTGTCGGTTGTGAAGACCAATAGTTTTATTAACTAAGGCTTTTCAGATTAAAATACTTTTCTTTTATTGAACCCCCCCCAAACACACACACTTTAGGCTTTATTTTTTTAATTTCGCTTATTTGGAGCGTTAATAGCTATATAATTCAGGTGCATCCTCAGTGGGGGGGGGGTTGTAGCTCCACCCCTCCCTTAAGGAATTTTTGCTTTTTACTAGAAAATTTAATATTTGATTTTTTTTTTAAATTAAATTAAATTTTTAAATTTTTTTTTTTCAAAAAATTTAATATTTGAACCCTAATTTTTGAAATTTTATGTTAACAGTTGTGGATTTTTGAATGTTTTTTCCAAAACATTTACTATTTGATTTTTTTCAAAAAATTTAATATTTGAAGCCTAATTTTTGAAATTTTGTGTTAACAGTTGTGGTTTTCCAAAACATTTTTTGATTTTTTCAAAAAAAAATTAAAAAAACTAACCCCCCTTATTATTCTGTGGACACTCCTGTAATTGATACACACTTTATTACTAGTATTATTAGGAAGGGGTAGGGAAAGTTAGAGTATTAGCACGTTGTGTGCATGGTAACCCACCAGTGTGTCAATGTCGCTTCAAATACAGTACGGGGGACCTACAGGTGGGTCATTTCAAAAATTTAAAATCGAAATATTGAATAAACGGGAGAATTTTAATTTTTACACAATTATTTTTTAAAACATCTTGTCTATACATGTGAATGAAAATAATCAGTATATTTCAGAATTTTCTGAATAAGGCACTACCTTCATTAATTTACGAGCACTGACATTGTGGAGCTAGTTAACTCCACATCGCAGGAGATACGTAACTAGTAACCCTCGTACGCAACGTTTTTAGTTTAACAATAGTTTACTTTTAATACCAATATTAGAATGAGGAGTAAGGGTTTCTACATTAAGTTGAATATTTAAAAATGGGTTTGATCTAAATTCTTTTATTATGGCTCAATGTTTGAATTTGAAAAAGGCTTAAAGACAGAAAAGAATAAGGTTCATACACAAAATTATTCTATAAATTGCCATATTTCATAAAAGTAAGACTTTTGAATGAAAAATAGGAGCAAATATAGATCGGGGGCCCAAAAACTTGCATTATCTGGCTTTGAAACACGTTGATTTTTATGCAATCAAGAAAAGACAACTGAAAACTAATTTGTGATATGTTTAACTACTGTATTTTTTATTCGACATGTCCTCCTTCACAACCAATAATAACACTGACATACCGGTAAACAGATTAGCAACTCTCGAAGATAAAGTTTGTATCCATGGCGTACCCCGCTGTCATGATGGCAGAAAAGAGCGAATCCAAAATTAACGTTATAGTTGGATATACCGAGTGGTGCATTAAAATCTGAACACTTTGAATTTTAAACTTTAACAAGATATAATTTGTTAATTAACAATAGAATTTCAACAAAATTAATACTATAAATAGATGTGTGTCTGAGCTCTCTTAATGTAGCCGCCCTTACCTTGATGGTGTCCCAATGCTCTATGACATTGGCTTTGATGGCCTTAGTGTTTTGATAACGGATACAACAGCCCTCCCCCTCGACATGCGCCCAAAAAGGTGTAGTCGAGGAGGCTGACATCAGGGATGTAGGCGGGCCAAAAGTGTCAAATATGAGTTCAAAAGAAATCAAAATAATAAATTCAAAAGAGCCTTGTAACGAAGGAGATGTGTTTCTTTCATTGCTGGTGTCAAAAGCTGCTTCTTCACCCTGACAATGATCTTTCCATCCACTTTTTTTACAGCTCTCTGGACAGTTTAGGTTGAAACCTCGAGATATCTTGCATGGATCCTCATGGACTTGAGGGGATTGGGCTGGGCTTTTTTTTTCTTTAACTCTTCCGGGTCCATTTTGTGTATTTTGAGAGAACCTCTCTTCCTCTCCAACGTTTTGGACTTGCTGATGGCGTAGACGGGGGTTCTGGAGACGTCCAACTACTGGCAGTGCGTGAATGGAAATTTGTCGGTCACGATCTATTTCTCGACTTGTACGTAGGGTAGAGTGCTCAAATTTGTTTTGTTCTGTAACTAATTGTTTATGATTTAATATGACGAAATATAAATTAATTTGAAGCACTCAGCCTTAATGAACTATTGAATTAGACATTTTCAGATGTCAATGTACCTACCGGTACAAGACATCCGAAACTGCATGTAAGGGCTGGAGAAGGGCAAGAAGTAAGTCTTATTATCTTACATAAGTTTTGGTTCTTTTTGATTATATAGCCCTGTAATTGACTTACATATGTTGAAAGCAGTCCGGATGGAGATGCTAATGGTTTTTGAAATGCCACCGGTGCGAAGATATAGCTCAAGCGTTACCTTCTTTGTTTATTGTCATGTTTAGACTTAGAGACTTGCGATAAAAACAAAACTTGTTCATTTTTGTTTTGGCTGTCGTTTGGTTGCATAACGACACATTCTAATTTAAAATAACGATGATAAAAACGTAATGAAATGTTACTCCAAGTTTTAGGTACACACACAATTTATATTTTAAAAAACATAACTTAACTTACAATTTTACCTGAAGAAGTTGTAATCATCAAAATTTGGTTTTAAAAAGATATATATTCGAATGTTACTTTCAATCATTACAACTAGGATAACATCCTTGCCTAGGGGCGTCCGTAGGATTATATTTTCGGAGGGGTTTGGTTTTTGAATTTTTTTTGAAAAAAACAGTAAAAAATAATAAATTTTGTAAAAACAAACTTAAAAATAGAAAATAATAAATTTTGTAAAAACAAATTTAAAAATAATAAAATTTTTGTATAAAAATTTATTTTACAAAATTTTGTGGAAAAAAGATTTAAAAATTAAATTTTTGAAATAATATTTAAAAGCCACGTCTGTTGTCAAAAAATTCCATTTTTTGAGAAAAATTTCAAAAAATATATTTCAAATATAATTTTTTTTCCAAATAAATTTCAAATATTAAATGTTTTTAGAAAAAATCTACAGCTGTTCACAAAAATTTGAAAAAAAAATTAAATTAAATTTGAAATACTAAATTTTTCGAAAAAAAATTCATACATTAAATTTTCTAGTAAAAACCAAAAATTCCTTAATTTAGGGGGGATACAACCCGCTAGCCCACCCCCTGTGACCGCCCCTGTTGCTTTTCGATATTTACAAAAAAGAAGTGATATTTTGAAGCACCCTAATGTCCATTCTATAAAAATAGTTTATTTAAAAAGTCTTATTTACTCAATACTCAAAAAACTTGAACTCAACTCGACTCAATTTCAATTACTCAAATTCGATAAAACTCGATCGTTAATAATATAGGAAGACATAAAAATACTAGTATAATATGTATTTGAGTGAGTAGACTACATCGAACAAGGAAGGAAAGACAACTAAATAAGTATAAATCCCAATAAAGGAAACATTAGTCTATTACATAATCCAACAGCTAGCAATGCAATAATGCCTTTTGCCACGATACCAATTATGGTAAAAATAATTTGTATTTAACACACGGGACTATCAATTTATTATATATTTTTCACTACTATTTGAAATAGTATAATGTCTAATATTATATTGTCACACTCTATTGAGTCACATTTGCACTATTTGTTATTGCCATCTTTATTTTTCTTGCGAAAATAACATTGCACATATGTATATTCATGTAAATAAAATATACTTTAGAATTGTTACATAGGTTTTGCCTCAAAATGCATTTGAAACTTCAAATATCAGGCCTTGAAAACAGTCCAGTAATTTTGTGCATGTATTATATCCATGTACTATTGCATTTCACCCCTCAAGAATTTGTGGGCTATCATTCTAGGATTAGGACGTGTCAATGGACAATGAATATAATACTAAATACCCAAAGATAATAAAGAAAAAAAAGAAAATAATATTACTTTCTATATTTTCTACAAAAAAAAATTATTTTCTTCCAATCAAAGAACGGAATAAATAAAACATTTATATATGTGGTCCGTCAACATAAAAACAATCTTGAACAAAAATAAATAAAAGAAGAAAGTGCTTATATATATTCTTTACTTCATATCAGAGCTCACTTTTTCAAATAAACAAATTTTCATTTGAACTATTTTCTTTTATTTTCATAAACTGACTCTACATATTATGAGCTCAAAAAACGTATTATATTGGATTTTGATACATATATTAATTTAAAATTTAAATACACTGCCGATTAAGCTGAAACAAGAACGAAACAGGCGAAATGACCAGGAGTAATAGAACCGCTGAACCTGAACTGGACACACCCATGCCTACTTTTATTTTAATGCAATATAATATAAAGATTTTTACATATTTAGGTATATTATAATTTATTCTATTGTATAACGGAATAATTAAAAAAAAGACCCTTTTTAAACCTTTAATGATGTGACGAGAGATCGATTTTACCTTCTTTAAGAACCAACAAGTGGGAGTGGACTATAGAGATAAAATACATAGAATGCTTACACTGAATAAAAGCAATGCACATTTTTGAACCAGAAAGTTAGTTGACCAAAACAATGGAAAATATAGTTATTTATTTATACATCAATCACTCCAAATCTTGTATGAAATCATCCCATACTTTTATTAAAACTCAAGAGTTACAAAAAAAATAATATATATAATCATATATAAAATACACAGAAGATCGAGAATGAAGCTGTTAATATACCTATTTATTACAAATACAATTTGATTGTTTTGGTCAATTACGAATTCGTCAACTTCTTCTTCACATGATCACTCCATGTTTTTATTTCTATGGACTGGACCAGATGGGACCTATATAAGGACATAAACAACATTAGTTAGCAAACCTTTCTTCGATTTAAGAGACTTAAATTGGACATAATATGACCCTTCAGTTGCGTCTCCCGGATTATATATATATATATTGGGGTGGGGCTTGGGTTTGGGAATTTTTTGAAAAAAATTTTTCCCAAAAATTTCAAAAATATTCAAAAATTAAGTTTCAAATATTACGTTGTTTCGATAAAAATTTCGAAATCCATATATTTTCAAAAAAAAAGTTGATTTTCAAATAATAAATTTTTTGGGAAAAAAATTTATAAAACAACAGTTGTTTACAAGGAATTAAAGTTTTTCGAAAAAAAATTCAAATATTACATTTTGAAAATAATTGGAAAGATTAAACTAAATTTCAAATATTATTTTTTTTTTTTTAAATAAACTTTTTAGTAAAAAGCAAAAATTCCTTTATTTAAGGGAGCGGATACAGCCGCTATTTATAATGTTATTTGCAACGCTTCCTAAGGATTCAAAATAATAATTTGTAGATAGAAATTGATGATAATTTGTCGAGGAATGCAAATGTTATCCTCACTCAATTTTGAGAAATATCACTCTAGCTTACTTTTGTGTTGATGAGCCATGTATACCTAAGAGTGATCACTATTTTTGAAATCAAGAAGTTTGAAGGTGCCCATGTGAAGAATGAATGTGGCATGATGTTTTAGGATTAGAGAAATAGTTTTGGCTTCACTATTTCAAAATTTTGTAGATTTTGGCTAATTTTAGTATGAGGTAGCAAGAATTTGTTTATTTTAGATATTTAATTATATTTATGTGAAAAGACAAGTTTGTCATGGTAATTATCAAATAAAGAATGATATCTTAAATTTTTTTGTCAATAAACTTCTTTCTATTTGATTTGAATCACGTGAACTGCTTCCTTCGATTGACATTTTTAAAGTTTATGTTTGAGCTTTTTGACAATCTGTGAATAACACTTGTCAACAAATTTTTACTTTTGGATTGTGATAGTGTGTTTCTGTTTTTTTTTTACCTTGGAAAACATAAAAACAACTTTTATACAACAAAAGTTATTCTGTATTTGGTCTACGGAAAGCAATGTTATACATAATATATAGCTATCAATAAGCCTTGATAACTTAATAACTTGATAAAAAATCAAAAATCAAGCAGCAAGAATAAAAAAGTTTTCAAATATTTTTTTTTAAAAGTGTTATGAAGTCGTATGTATGTCTTCACTTTAGGACAATCTATAATTTTTGTCATTGTAATCAAAAATGAAGAATTTATTAAACTTTTTAAAAAAAGAGTCAATTTTTAGTTATTTTTTACTGACAAAATATTTTCTTCTTTACTTAAATATTAGGTTGGGGAAAAAGTAATTTCGTATTTTCGGCTTTATTTCAATGCTTTATAATATGTGTTACACTAATCTTATTTAAGCCAAATATCCCTCGTTCTGCTCGATAACTTGTTGCCAAGGAGAGTCCAACTTCATAGTGCCCATCTCGTAGAAGTCCTTGTCCCTATTGAGAAAAAAAACTACGACCACAAAATTGTCACAGGTCTTTATTGAGGCCAAATTGGTTGCCTCAAGCGTGTTGGTCATATATAAGAACAGGTGGTAGTCAGTTGGTGCTATGCCTAGACTCTAGGGTGGATACATAAGAACTTACTATCCGAGCTTCCAGAGCTTCTTGTACATCATCAAATATGTGTGCGGCCTGGTGTTGCCTTGATAAAACACGATTCATCTCTTATTTGAGTTTCTTTTTGTATTCAGCCAAATGTTTCAAA
Organism: Lepeophtheirus salmonis; assembly: GCF_016086655.4. Lineage (NCBI taxonomy): Eukaryota > Metazoa > Arthropoda > Copepoda > Siphonostomatoida > Caligidae > Lepeophtheirus > Lepeophtheirus salmonis. Next base: position 58,816,595 of record NC_052135.2, read on the forward strand.
ACGGTTTTATGATTGATGTTCAGCTCCTAAGCGATGCTAAGACTGCTAACATTACGATCTATTTTGATATTACCCATGATTTTAAAAAACATTTTCGACGAAAGACCTGCTATTGTGTAGCACATTATTCAACTTCACTACACCAGAACGAAATTGCTCGAAGCACTGTTCTGCAAAAAATAACTAAAAGAGTATCGGCCCTATATACATTGTAAATTTTCTTGGCCGCTTTCGACGAGTTTTTCCATTTCAGGTAGTGAAAATATAAAATATCGCGAATTTCTTCCTTTGAAAACTTATTTACTCGACGCACAATAATTCACGACTGAACCGGCCAAACACAATACTGTCAGAAAACCGTTTGTAGTATACACACAAACACCTTTAAAACGCTATATCGTCAGATCTGATGTGACAAATAATGAACAAGATATATTTTGTCAAAAAAAAAAAAGAGTTCTAAAAACGAATTTACTTTTTCCCCGAACCTATTATAAAATATTTTTTGAATCTGGAAAAATTTAGTTACAAACTATATTTTATGTTTTTTTTTACTTTATGTAGATCTTTTAAGGTTAAAAATAACACTGTTTGGAAAAATATTTTAAATAAAACACTTTGTAGGCTATAAAAGAGACATTTCGTGCTTAAAGATAATTTTAATCTTTCTCGGTGTAAACGCAATCCGGAACACACCATCCCAATCAAAGGCCTAAAAGAAGTCGAAAATTTGTTGACTTGTGTTATCCATTTGTTTTGTTGACTATTTGAGTTCTGCATAGAGAATTTACTTGGGGTATATTTCAAATCAATAAATTATCGCAACCTAATACTAAAACTATCCAAAATATTTCAAATGACCGTACAAGTTTTAAAGACTTTGTAGACTTGTAAAGACATTATGTTCATAAATTAAATGATCACCTTCTTACTATTTCATTTCAAAAATATTGATAACTCTGCTGTGTCGTGCATTCATTTGAGCCAGGCTATTTTCAGCGATTTTCATCTTAGCAGCATTTATTTGAGCGATAATTTATTTGGACGAGCTTATTTTCAGTGAGTTTAGTTTCAATGACATGTTTATATAATATATATTAAAAGATGTCATTTTTAGATTAAAAAAAAGGAAAAAATAGCCCATGATTTAGATCAATAACATTTACAATGAGAATTATCGAACAGTTTTCATCCTTTTGTATTAATCCTACTCCACGAAGGCCCATCAATCGAAGTCTTTGAACACAATCACACTTAATGAGTCATATAAATTATTTTCTTCATTTAAATTTTGGGAGCTGATACGAAATCTGACAAGTGCCTCAGTTGTCCATGATAGACTTCTCCCATTCCAGGGCTGTACATGAATTACCTGTCCTACAAAAAAAACACATGTTCATGCTTGTTCGGACAGCGTATATACTGTATTAACCTGACCAACAGGACAATTTGCCTGTCCCGGATGGTCAGACACGTATTAATGAAAAGCCATAAATTTGATTTTAAACACCGCTCTGGTCAATAATGACGTATAATAAATGAAGGCGGGATGATCTGTGTAAGAAAAAGGAGTTTACCGGTTAGAAAAGGAAAAACGATGGCTCTTTTTTCTTCATTATTTAACAGGTCACTGTGATATTAACTTATCCCTCTGATGTAAGCATTCTTGCGAATCTTTGTTGTAAATTGATTTAAAAATGCATAATAAGATAAGATATATGAATTTAAAATGATTATAATATTTTTCCTGAACTAATGTTAATCTAAATGTAGAAGGTTCTCCTCTTTATAGCAGTAATTCATTTTCTCGCCCCCCCAAAAAAAAAAAAACCCAACCATATTACAGGCAGCTGATATTAACAATGGTTTTAATTCAGTTATACCATATGTCACACTCCCGCCTTCTCCTTGCGTTCTTACACAAATCCCATCTCTACTATTATTAGTACGTCATTCATTTTGTAATGTATTTTTATGAAAATACCACTAAAATTAACCTTGCTGAAAAGAAGCTCGCCCAAATGAATGTTGCTAAGATGATACTCCTTGAAAATATTCTCGCTCAAATGAGCAGACACGCTCTAATATACCTGCCTACATGCTAAACTATCGGTTTGTGTCGTTATTAATCATTATTACGTATACCGATAACTCTGTTCATTCTTGCATTACTCACATCTTTTGATTACTTAATTGCATATATGAATAATTATTATCATTATATACAAATAAAAGAGGGCATAACCATTGAATATTAGGGTTGTACAATCATTAACTATTTAATGTGTACATACAATCCTAATTCTAATTATACAATCATTATAGGTACGGATCTAGGAGCACAAGTGAAGAATGTCCAATAGCCATCATTGTCATGTGTCTACAATCCATAATAGGCGTCGTGATCAGTGCATGTATGGCAGGGATTGTTTTCGCCAAATTAGCCCGTCCTAAACTTAGATCAAACACTATTCTTTACTCTAAAAATGCCGTCATTACTATGAGGAATGATGAGTTGTATCTCCTGTTTAGAGTTGGTAACATGCGGAAGTCACATTTGATAGAGGCCCATTTAAGGGCACAATTGGTGTATGATCGATCGTTCACAGATGAGGGGGAGAACATGCATTATAAGCATGAGGAGCTGAGTATATGTACACAGGCGGATTGGAATTCAGAGGATAGAACCCTTATTATTTGGCCAATTATCATTGCCCACAAAATTGATGAGGAGAGCCCCTTTTTCTCCATGTCACCAAAGGACATTCTATCTTCCAGGTATCATAAAAATACATTTGTTTATTTAATACAAGTTTAATTATTATTATTATTTTAAAGATTTGAAATCATCGTAAGTTTGGAAGGAGTTGTTGAACCAACTGGGAACTCAGTTCAAGCATTATCTTCCTACCTCCCTAACGAAATCCTATGGGGATATCATTTTGATAACATGATGAGCTATTCACGCAAAAGAGGAGTTTATATTGTTGATTGCGCTCATTTGAATGCACTAATTCAAGATGATACTCCACGCATCTCTGCTAAAGAACTGAAGGAAATCAATTCATCAAAGTCCACACCATCTACAATTAAATTCTCCGAGTGTAATGCCGACAATGTCAGTAATGCTCATGTATAGGAAATGTATAGCTAATTCTGAACATTGACATTTGTTTAAAAGCTAATCATAATTATATAATAACTTCCATAATCATATTGACTGAGAAGAAATATTATTATTTCAATGCACTCAAAGACATAAAAAAACCAAGATTTTTCAATTGCTATTTTCAAAAACTTGCATTCAAAATTATTTTTCAGTCCTAAACTAATCTATTCTTCTAAAGGATCACAACCATACTATTGCATAAAATCCAAAAGAAGAACAACTATGAGCGTTACATTAAAGTATGTTTCGCATATTTTTGCATTTATCACACATATACTTCATGTCTGAATTAAATAAAAGTAAATATGTACGTATATTTTTAAATTTCCTAAAAGCTGCCTCGTATCTTTAAAATATGTATTTTTATAATTAAAAGTTTGATAATTAATAAAAGATGCCTTTCAAAAAAAAAAGAAATTGAATTCATTTGTCTTAATTCAAAATTAGTAACGACTATTAATAAGGGGCATTACCCCCCACCTATTTCAGGCGTAAGGCATATATGATATAATACCCAAGTATAAGGTGGGTTCATTCAGCACGAATATTACATTTTAATTATCATTATTGTACTTTACTAAATAATTGAAAATTAAAAAGTTACTACATACAGATAATAATAATAATAGAAAAGAAGCAGAAATGCGTGCTGATTTGTGTGTAAGAACTTAATTCACTGAACCCAAGGTAAATACAAGGTTATACTTATAATAGTCCATAACAGGTGTACAACCGATGTTTGACTTCCTAATACTTTAAATATTGACGTCATAGTAGATGAGGGGTTGCGTGTTTCGTCAAAATCTGCCTGTCTTGACCAGCAGTCTGTACAATACCTCAGATTAAAAATTATATCAAGCCCAACTATTTGATGGTCTGTCCTTGTATTTCTATTAACCTTGACTGAACACTCCATAAGACACATTGTAAAAGTGATTTATCCTGCAACCTTTCTTCCAAAAAGAAACAAAAAATAATTATTCATCTAGCGGGAGTGCCCGGTTATTGGCGTCAGCAAACAGACAAACTTTAATTTAATAGTATAGAGACTCAGTCAGAGACCGAACTTTTTGTTCGATTTGGACTAAAGTTATTTTTTGTAGACCGATATGTTGATTTAGACCAAAATTTAGAACATAGCAGAAATTTACAAAGTCCGAAATGCAAACAGTATGTTTGGATCAAGGCCATTTTTAGATTTTACGACACCGATTAAAAAGGAAGTTGGACCGAATTAATTAAAATTATAACGGGTTCAGACCGGTCTAGGATTTCCAGACCAAAACCCAACACTAATATGTACTCCCCATTTCTTTTTATTTTTAATATGACGCACTGAGTTTTAGCTCCACAAAATCGTTGCCACAGAGTTACTTCTTAGATAAAGTCGTGGGTAAGAGCCAAATTGTCGTAACTTCAGTATCTACTTTACAGAATTAACTCCATCCTTTCATTTTAAATAATGGTGCTTTCCAATTTTTACAATAAGATTGATATGAAAAAATCATTTCAACAGTTTCAATATATGTTTTAAGTATTACCATTAAATGTTAGACTTCTAGAATGACATAAATGCAATACCACTAATATTTATAATTTTTGAGTTGCTACAAATTGCCACTCAACCCTTGAAGTGGTCACGGATTTCTAAGATATTAAGTCCGCACTCAAAAATGAGACCTCCACAGACAAACTTTACTTTACTATATTGAAGGTAATTGTTGGGAATTGCTCACAAACTATCAAATTATCGTTTAGAACACGGATAAAGGGAAAAGTATGAAAATCCACAGCTGACAAAAAAATACAGGGTAAATCTTTTTGTTACTGAAGTGTAATCAACAAACGTTTTATATTATCTTGCTTTTCTCACGTAGAATATAGAGGGGAGAATTAACGTCACATTTTTTTAGGGCACTCTTTTACATTTGATCATCCCAATGCCTAAATTTGCATCACTAATACAATAGATAAGACATATTAATTGATGAAAATGAAATGATAGTATCCGTTAATCGCTAGTAACTTATATGGATGTTACTATAACTGAATATAATTGAGTTCACACGTCCATTGGTGTAGATATTGGCGAGGGAGGATATATCCCCTCTGACCTCAGAGTTAAAAAGAACAAAATAATTTGATTTTTTTAATTAAATATTGCTCTCATTTAATTAATATGCTGAATTAAATTACTCAATCAAGTATTTAAATACAAATCAAAATTTCATAATATGAAGTCTAACATTTTTCCTCGTTAGAAGTCAATTGCACAACAGTTCTTCCCCATTTTATATATTTTCTATGTTTAACTGCAAAATGAAAGTCTCTGAAAATAACAATTTTTTTTACCCCTCCGAGGGAAAGAAGATTTGAGGTGATGCATCTGTGACGTTACGTGCATATCCTCTATAGATGAATGACTATTATGATATAAAAATCAATTAACGATATATTAAGAGATGCCATTAAATATATATTTAATAGTATTATAGGTCAGCATAAGAAATGTAATATAAGAAATTATGTCCAGCACACTTGATAATGGCAACGTCCATAGGATGATAATTAATTAATTTAATAGTCATTAGCAAATTCATTTTGAGTGTCACTATGTTGGCTTAAACCTTCTTTCTCCTTTCATCGTAATTTGCTTCTTTTTGTCCACTTCAAACTTGGCCCTTAATTCTTCAAGCTTTTT